>NC_134354.1:481690877-481991104 GCF_048569485.1 Anomaloglossus baeobatrachus | reverse complement strand
GATATCCAGGGCCTTACCCCTTAAACGGGGGGTCAGGTATTTGGCCACTGGTCCTTGTTCAGATGGTGCTGCAAGCAAGTCCGCTCAAAAGCAGTCAAGAAAGAGTCCAAGTCTCCATCCTTCTCCAGCACTGGGAAGTCCTCAACACGGACCTTTGGAAGTTTGGTGTCTTGAAGGTCACGTGTGGCTGATGAGGGCCGGAGCTGAGCTAGCTGCAGCTGGTAGTCACGCTCTGCCTGGCGCTCTTCACGCGCTGCCTGCCGCTCTGCCCTGCGCTCTGCCATGAGTGTCTCGTAGGTATCCCGGTCTCCAGCCTGGAGAAGGGCCATAGCCATTTTAAGAAGGCTATCCGAGCCTCCCAGGCTCGGTGGAATGGCACGTGGTGATCTGCGGCCCGCTGCGGAGCCTGGTGCTTCACTGTCCATTGCAGAGCGGAGGGCTGGCATCTGGCTCGTTGAGGAACCTTGGGCGAGCTCCTCCTCATCTTGTCCAGCAGTCCCAGGTTGTGCGATGTCCTCTGCAGAGCTGTTCTCTGGCGTCGGGCTCCTGGAGGGCTCGTGGACAACCTCCTCATCGTCTCTGGCCTGAGCATCGGCCATTCCTTTGGCTTTGCTCCTGGTGCTATCAGCCATTGTTGCAGACTTTGGTCACTGACACAGAACTGACACCTGATGCCTCCACACACCTTACAGTATCTGCACTCTGACACTCTAGTGTTGAGCTAGTCTGAAGACCCCAGCAGCCACAGCTGCTGCAGGCAGTCTTTAGTGTCTGGGAGTATGGGTCTCACACTCACACACACTATTATCTCGATCCCACCGCTATGCCACCAATATGTCACGAACCACCGGGGGGGTCACTCAGAAATCCCCCGCGCTGGCTACCAGTACGTCACAATCGGGGGTAACAAGTGGGGGGTCACCCCTCCTTTATACCTCCCGACCGACAGACAGAGCACGTGACGCGCTCTCTAGCGCCCCTCTTATAGTCAGGCCAATTATGGAATTGCCCGACAATAAGCAAGGAGGCCGCTATACTACTTATGCCGATTATTGAAGGGTCCCCGGTGAGAGTAGGGTATATATTCCCCCGACCTCCGCGGGCGGAATATATAAAATCTCCCCGAATCTCACTGGCCTCCCCACAATAATCCTTGGCACAACTCGCTGCCACCAACCGATTTACGGTAACTATTAGCCGAACACACAGACGTGGGATTCAAGATCGAGATAACAGAACAGCCCAGGATTAATTATATAATTTAATCGCCTAAAGCACACTAGAAACTACAATATATACAATAGGGAATCTACAGAATATACAGTTATGTCAGAGTACAGTTACAGATAAAGCATGGTTTACAACAGGTATGCAATTCAATCAGTTACCTTGTGCGTCTGGCCACAGGGGGGCGCTGTAGACCAGGTTTCCAGGAACTCTCTCACAGGTCTGTCCCAACCAGGCCCCGAGCAGAAGAACACTGGAAAATGGCCGAAGTAGGGTTATCAACCTGGGCAATCCAGGTCCCCTCCTACCTTAGTGACCTCACGGGGAAGCACTGCCACTCCCCCTGCATGGATCAGAATTATCCAGAAAAGGGGATTTTGGCCATAACTGTGCCTGGGAGCGTCGTAGACGGACGCCAATGCTCTCATTGTGACAGTTATGAATTTTAGCTGCAGAACGAGGGGACTCATGACCTGTCTACGAGTTCCCATATGGCTGATATCACGTTTGGTGTGTTTCCCAATGTCCTACTTCCATAAAAAGGGTGTGCCAGCATCGTCCACATGCGGAGACACCATTGTTATGGTTGCCATATTTATCGGAGATATGGCTTGCGAGATATGAACCATTTTTTACTGGAGTCGTTCTGTCTGGCTATTTCCATAGCCTTGCTAACTAGCTAGCAGCTCCTACTACAGGGTGACGGCAGGGAGTCATCCTGTATCCATTGTCCTAAAGCCACCTAATTTCCATATCACAGGACATGGCCATGGATTTGTTGCTAAACCAGTTGTGTGAAGGGAAGGGGGTAGTGACACCAGGAGAGGGCTTCCTGACATGACTTGAATGTCATGATTTATCGTCATATCTCCGGATTTTCCTCACACTTTTATTTACATAACATGGATAAGCGACAGAACTTCTGTCAGGGAGTGTATTTTAGGTTTAGGTTTGGAGAAGATAGAAAAATTGTTCTGTATGTATAAAGAGCTTAAAAAAATCACAATACCCCACTTCACATGCGCACTACTCCAAAAAAGGACTACGGAGGGTGCATTATGTTATATGGAGGACTATGAGATGCATTATACTATATTGAGGACTATGCATTATACTATATGGAGGACTATGGAAGATGCAAAATTTTGAGGGACTATAGGGAGTCCATTATACTATATGGAGCACTATATGGGACCTATAACAACATATAGAGTACTAAGGAGGGTGCATTATACTATATAGAGGACTCTGATGTGGGCATCATGTTATATAGAGGACTATAAGGGGTGCATTATACTATATGAAAGAATATGGAAGGTGCATTATATAGAGGACTATGGGGAGTGCATTATACTATATGGAGCACTATATGGGACCCATAACACCATATGGAGTACTATGGAGGGTGCATTATACTATATGTAAGGCAATGTGAAGCTCATTATGCTATATGGAAGGCTATGTAGGGCCATTATAATATTTGGAAGGCTATGTTGGGGCCATTATAACATTTCGAGAGCTATGTGGGGGCCTTTATAATTTTTGGAGGGCTATGTGGGGCCATTTTAATGTTTGGATTGCAATGAGGCAAACTTTATACTTTATGGAGGGCTAATTGATTGATATTATACTGTATATAAGCAATTATACAGTGTGAAGGATAATGTGGGGGTCCATCATATGTTTGGAGGGCTAATGAGAGATTTTATATAGTGTAGAGTGGTGTGGAGGCCATTATACAGTGTGGAGTAGTGTGGAGGCCATCATACTGTTTATAGGCCCATTATACTGCATGGAGGGCTGTGTGGGGGTCACAGGGGGTTTATACTGTGTTGGGGTTACCATTCATTTCTGGGGTAGGTGAGGGGAGTAGTGTAGGGTCATCATACTGTGCGTGTGGAACATACTATGGAGGAATTCACTGTGGGGTATCATACAGTATCTGCAAAGCACTTTTTCTGGCATTACACTTTATAGGTAGAATGATAGGGAAATCTAGGGGCTTCAATATGAGGAGAATTACTTTGAAAGGGCTAAAAGGTTGTGACATATATCCTACTATGTAACCCAGCCGAATATTTATTTTTTTTTGGGGGGGGGGGGGGGCGAACAATTGGAACCTCTGCTATGTGGCCCCATCATTTCTATGTATGCCCCTGGTTATATGCACAGCTGATTGATCGATACTAGTATTGCCACTTGGATGCATATCTTAATACTTTCACTACTTTAATTGTTTAATGCATTTATATATACTTTTCCTTTGGCAACTATTGGTTAATATGATATTTGTTGCCCTATATTACTATGGCTTCAGGTTGATGTAAATATATTGAGAAAAAAAATTGTATATAAGCATTGTACTATACCTGGTATATAAATGCAGTTATACTTATAATTCCTTTTTTTAGGCTGAAAATGGATAAACAAATTGCTATCATTGTTTATAGATATATACTAAGGCACATATGTGACGCCCTGGGCAAGCCAGGGTCACAGGTCATAACACCACATGCACCCCACATTCCCTGCAGGTACACCGAAGTCAAAACTAAAATCCTTGTTGCCTTCCTCCAGGGGCTGGTGTCCACACCAGGGGGTGGGCCAGGCGGTTGGCTTCACCCACCGAGGAGTACACAGCTCTGGAGGCGGGAAAACCAGGTAGTTAGCTCAGGGAAGAGCTTGAGTGAGGAGTGAAGTTGAGTCTAGTGAAGAGTTGAGAGTAGAAGGAAGTGGTAAAGGAGCAAGTGACAGTAGTGGAAGTGACAAGAGAAAAGTGACAGCAAGAAGCCTGAAGTTGGTCCGGGTGTGTGCCCCGGACTGAGACAGCAAGGTTGACAGACGGCGGTGACCGTCTGCAGGAGAGATTGCTCGGAGGTTGCCGAAAGGACCGTGGACGGGTGGTGACCCGGCGGTACTGGAGCGGTATACAAAGAACAGTCAGCACCAGGGCAGGGGCCTTTCGGATCCCGGCAAGGCTAGGAGTCGCCATAATTTGCCAAATCCGTCAGTGAAGGGGACCTCTGTCTCCCAACAACCAAGTCCCGTTTGAAGGCAACAGTCCGACCGTTAAGGGGAGACACCGCCACCGCCAAGGCACCAGTTTCCCAGTGCCAGCGCCTACGGGCAAGAGAGGGGCTCCTCCGGCTCATATCCAAGCTGGGGAGCGGGTTACCGGTGGGAATCCATCGCTACCAACAGACTACACATAGGTGCAGGGAAGAGACCGTCACCGTCAACTGCAGGGAACATCAGCACCGTAACCGTCCGAGGGACCCGTCCAACCAGCCGTTTGTTTACCGAGAACTGTGTCGTGTTTACTGGCTGAGTGAGTACCTCCGTGCCGTGCGGCACAGCGCTGCCCCTGCACCTCCACAGACCTCATAACCCGCCTGTCCACCATCCAACCCCCTCACTGGGCCCCGGGATCACCAAACCCCCTACCCACGGAGGGGCAAATCAACAACTGGCTGCTCCATACCATCACTCCCGGGCTCCCCAGACAGAGCAGCGGTGGTGTCCACTCAATCACCACAACCGTGGGTGGCGTCACGGACAATAGACTATCCCAAAAACCAAACCCCTTTCACTCACGGGCGAGGAGCGCCGCTAGAGTCCCCGGGATCCGGCCCATCGCTCGAGCCACCGAGCAGCAGCAGGCCGCAGCGGCAGCCGGATCCGAGCAGTGGGAGAGCGCGGCGTCCCCTCCTCCGCCCGCGACACATACTTTACAGAAAATGCTGTAAAGAATATATACTATATACAAACAGTATATTGCTATTGCCTGCTTTTTTTACCATGAGTTGTGGTGCTACTTGCACTGCTTTTCCCACATTTTTACTCTTTTCATTGTTCTTAATACATTTATTTGTACTTCAATAAAAACTTAATGAATACACATGATATGTGATATATGAGTTTCTATGTGCAATGTTTTCATAGGATATAGTATTTAATTGTTGGATTGAACTCCAATTGATTTTCCATGTATACTTTTAGGCGAATATATTTCCACACATGACATTTATACCCATCTGTGTTTCCACTTGTTTATTTAATTAAAGCCCGCTTTACACGCTGCAATGTATCTTACAATGTGTCGGCGGGGGTCACGTCGTAAGTGACGCACATCCGGCATTGTAAGGTACATTGCAGGGTGTGACAGGTACGTGCGATTGCGATTGAACGGTAAAACGTTCATCGCACGCACGTTGTACATTCCTCATGAATTGCACGTCGGGTTGTTCATCGTACCCGGGGTAGCACAAATTGCAGTGTGTGACACCCCGGGAATGATGAACAGATCTTACCTGCGTCCTGCAGCTGCCGGCCGGCAATGCGGAAGGAAGGAGGTGGGCGGGATGTTTACGTCCTGCTCAGCTCTGCCCCTCCGCTTCTATTGGCTGGCTGCCGCGTGACGTCGATGTGACGCCGAACGTCCCTCCCACTCCAGGAAGTGGACGTTCGCCGCCCACAGCGAGGTCGTATGGACGGGTAAGTACATGTGACAAAGGTTAATCGTTTGTGCGGCACATTCAACAAATTGAACGTGCCGCACATACGATGGGGGCGTTGCAAATCGCATACGATATCGTATGCGAAATTGCAACGTGTAAAGCTGGCTTTAGTGTGAAGAATTGTGTGAAGGAAATTGAGAGCCTTTATATAGTGTGTAGTGGTGTGGGGGCCATTATACTGTTTGCAGGCCCATTGTACTGTATGGAAGGCTGTGTGAGGGTCACAGTTGGGGATTATGCTGTGTTGGGGTTACCATACTTTATTGGGGTAGTTGAAGGGTCGGTACAGTTGGGTCATCATACTGTGCATGTTGCTGGTACTGTGCTGGAATTTACTTTGGGGGTATAATACAGGGTTTGTGGGCACTTTTGTTGTCATTATACTCTATGAGGGCAGTGATAGGGGAATCTAAGGGCTTCAATAGGAGGAAAATTACTTTGAACGGGCTGAAAAATTGTGACATATTTTATAATGTAACCTAGCCAAATCTTATTTTTTTGGGGGGGAGGAGGGGGGTGGTCTCAGATAGAACTTATGCTATGGGACCCTATGATTTCTATGTACGCCCCTGAGAGATTTTTAGGTAGTGATATAGTTTAGTGAGAAAAGATAAATTGTGTTTTCATAATTGAATCGTCTGTTCTTATGGGATTTTTGGTCCAGTGAGCAGTCCTATAAATGATTGACAGCTATCTCTTTATGCACACCTATACATAGAAAGCTGTTAATCATTAATAGGATCACTGGACTGAAAAGCTTAGAAACAGCAAAGGATTTAAAAGAGTGGTTCACTACTTTGCAATAGTGGTCACATCCCTGTAAAACTGGTAGGGAAGGCTTCTTCTAAATACCTTGTTCAGCCAATTCTGCCTCTGGGTGGCACTATCGCGGCACCATCATCAACATGAAGTGTCCTCCTGGGCTCCGTTCCTTTGGGACCTGGTGATGTCACGTCAAATTCCAGTTGACCTGACACCACCAACGCCGGTCCCAATTTTCCTGAGCGACTGGGCTGTGGGCAGTGTTTCACCACAAATCAAAGCCCAGAGTCACAATACAGCATGTCGCACGCGCTGGGCTGTGATGAGCAGTGAAACTCCGTCCACAGCCCAGTCACTCGGGAAGACTGGGGCCGGCCTCGGTGATGTCAGATCAACTAGAAGTCACTTCATGGGGATGAGCAGACTTGCGATAGTGCCGTTCAGAGGCTGAATTGGTAACACAAGGTATATAGAAAAAGCCTTCCTGTCAGTTTTACAGAGAGGTGACCACTGTTACAGAGTAGTGAACCACCTCTTTAATGATGAAAGCACAGATTATACAGTACTGAATCTTTTCTCACAAAACTGTATATTTACCTAGTTAGTTCCACCTGCTCTACAACCTGATGCTTGCAGGTTTGACTGCATTTTCTTCGTTACAGGTTCACTTTGAATTCTTTGCACCTCAAAAAATCGAAACCTGAAAATAAATATGAATATTTTGATTACTAATATAATTGGGATAACATAGCTTAACACTGTCCAAAAGGTTAGGATTTTGGAAAATGTTGGCTTCTGATGCATCTACACGTCAGATATTGCTTTGTTCAGCCTTTGAATTGATTTAGGCCATTACTTCAGTGCCAAGCACAACATACTCTGAATGAGCATTTCACAAGTGAATCATATAGTTTGGTGTACTACATTAGCCAAATGTCTCTAGCGTATCTGTTACCATAGTGCAACAATTAAATCATAAAATTACAACATCAGCGCCTCAAATTTCATCCTAAGTATTCATACCCCCTGTGCTACAATAAATAAAGTGATGATTTCATGAGTAGTCATACATTGTTTATTCAAGAAAATATGTTCTTCTTGTCTATTGTATCCATATGGTCTAACCTTGTTCAAGTGGCAAACAATAAAATACTCAGGCAAGCCTGGGCATTGCTTGTCAGCTCCCTGCTTGTGCAGTTACGGTAATCATAAGTTACCGCTTAGGAAATGATAACTATTTGTTACTTTGAGATTTATATGTATATATACAGTTGACACCATAAGTTTCTATCCATTTTCTAAAAAGACACATCTGCATGCTTTTCTCACTATCTGACATGAAATCAGAATAAACCTTCCCTGTTGTAGGTCAGTTAGGATTACCAAAATTATTTATATTTGCCAAATGCCAGAATAATGAGAGAGAATGTTTGAAGGAATTTTTATTACTTTCTGCAAACTTTACATACATTTAATTGGTATTTGATACCATTGCCCTTAAATTGTATTACTTGGGTCAAATACAGTGGAACTTTGGATTAAGAGTAACTTGGTTTGAGAGCATTTTGCAAGACAAGCAAAAAATTGTAAAAAATTGTAACCTGGTTTAAGAGCAATGCCTTGCAATAAGAGCAAATACTCATCGTGCACACTTTCAGTTCTGTCCTTTCACCAAGCTCTGATTTGCTCTGGAGGTAACTTTCTGTACATATGTATGTATATAAATTATACCATTGTACAGTATGTACTATATAGCATGTCTAGCAATTTGCATTTGTGGATACAGTATTGTACTTTCTTTCTGCTATCCAGTACAGCACATTGCTTGTACTGTACAGCGGGCTTTACACGCTACAATATCGTTAATGAATTATCGTCGGGGTCATGTTGTTTGTGACGCACATCCAGCGTCATTAACGATATCGCAGTGTGTGACACTTATGTGCAACCTAAAACGATCGCAAAAGCGGCAAAAATCATTTGCCGCGGAGAGGTCGTCCTAAAACAAAAAATCATTTTCTTCTAATTAGCGATGTTGGTCCTCATTCCTGCAGCAGCACACATCGCTATGTGTGACACCGCAGGGGCGAGGAACATCTCCTTACCTGCCTCCACTGGCTTCCTGGTCCGCGGTTGGCGCATGCGCAGACGGCACGGTCTCCTACTCTGTGCTCCATGGGTAAATGACGTCACCAGGAGTTTTCTCCTTAGCCTGTGGAGCGCCGGAGAGCCCGTGTCGCCTGCAGCATTACACCTGAGGACCCTGAGTGTGCCAGGTGCACTGCATCATGTGGACTCTGGAAGACATATATACCCTCACTTTCTTCTCAGTGTCTACGGTCCCCCGATGAAGCAACATGCGAAACACGTGTTGGGACTTGTCCCCCCACCTGTCTACACGTTCTATTTCTGGTAAGCAGTTTGCATAGTATTTGCTTTGTGTACCTGTATGCCATTGTGCTCCTTTTTGTCCCACTTCATTAGTAACTCTCTGGTTGTGCTGTGCAGTACTTTATTAATGCGGTAGCAGAGTGTTTTATAGCTGGGAATCTATTTATCTTATTGTATGTGGCAATTACATGGTCCAAAAAAACTATGCTTACATATATCATGTGTAGACCGGTGGGGGTTTTCTTTCACCCTTCTGTGTCTTTGTGAAACCTGGTTTTATTGTAAAATTATGTAATAACTATGTCCCCTTGAATTGCTCTAATGACTTTTTGAATTAATAAAAATGTTTGATATGCATTTTTTGTCATACCTTATTGAGCTAACCAAAGATAAATAAGCAGGTATTTATTTGGCAAATTTAAAAGACTTCCTATGTCTGTTGGTTTATGATATGGGGCGATAGTTTGACAGAGAGGAAGGGTCAAGAGAGGACTTTTTGAGGATGGGTGTGATGGAGGCATGTTTAAAGCATGAAGGGAATACACCAGTTGTTAGTGATAGGTTGAAGAGATGGGATAGGGCTGGGATGAAGACTGTGTTGAGATTGGGGATGAGGTGGGATGGGAGTGGATCAAGCAGGCAAGTCATGAGATGTGCTCTTGAGAGTAGAGTGGAAAGATGATCTTCTGTCATGGTGGAGAAGCTGGATTTGGAGGAAGAAGGCTGAGTAGTTGTGAGGAGTGGCTGTGGTGATTGTGGGCCAAAGCTTGCTCTGATGTTGTCAATCTTCTGCTTGAAGAAAGAGGCAAAGTCTTCAGCTGAGATGAGAGGAGAGGGACGTGGTGCCGGGGGACGGATGAGAGAGTTGAAAGTGTTGAATAGCTGTTTAGGATTGTGAGATAGAGAAGATATGAGTGATGAGAAGTAGGTTTGTTTTGCAGCAGTGAGTGCAGACTTGAAAGTGGTGAGGGCCTGTTTGTATGCGATGAAGTGCTCGGCGGAATGAGAACTCTGCCAACTGAGCTCAGCGATTCTGGAAGCCTGTCTCAATTCTTTAGTCTGACTTGTGTGCCAGGGTTGCCTATTGATTGTGCAGGTTTTGGTGTGTGTGAGGGG
This sequence comes from Anomaloglossus baeobatrachus, assembly GCF_048569485.1. Taxonomy (NCBI): domain Eukaryota; kingdom Metazoa; phylum Chordata; class Amphibia; order Anura; family Aromobatidae; genus Anomaloglossus; species Anomaloglossus baeobatrachus. The sequence continues at coordinate 481,981,091 of NC_134354.1, read as the reverse complement.
GACAGCTGATTCGAGAGCTGCAGAGATGGTGGTGTTGTATAAAGTGGTGGCATAATCTTCATCGTGTGAAGAAGCAATGTCTGCAAGAGGGAAAAGAGACTGAGAAATTGCGTGTAAATCAAGGTGATTGAGATTTCTGCGAAGGTGTGAAAGTTTGTGGAGGGGGGGTTGTGTACTTGGAGAAGAGAGGGAAGAGAATGTTAGTAGGCTGTGGTCAGACAGGGGGAGAGGTGCGTTAGAGAGGTTAGATAGGGAACAGAGGCGCGTGAAGATAAGGTCCAGCGTGTGGCCATCTTTGTGAGTAGCTGCAGAGGACCATTGGGTGAGGCCGAAGGAGGAAGCGAGTGTTAGAAGTTTAGAGACAGATGAGTGGGAAGTGTCAATGGAATGTTAAAGTCACCCATGATGATGGTGGGTATGTCGGTGGAAAGGAAATGTAGTAGCCAGGTGGTGAAATGGTCAAAAAAGGCAGTGGCTGGCCCTTGAGGGCGGTAAATGACAGCCAGTTGAAGGTTGGAAGGGGCGTAGATGCGTACGGAATGCACCTCAAAAGAGGGGATAGTAACAGAGGGTGGAAGTGGAATTGGTGCAAAGGAGCATTGGTTGGACAGGAGCAAATCAACTCCTCCACCGTGCTTGTTACTGAGGCGGGGGGTGTGAGAGAGATGGAGACCGCCATAAGAAAGTGCAGCAGGAGAGGCTGTGTCAGAGGGGGTGAGCCAGGTGTCTGTGATGCCAAGAATGGAAAGTTTATTAGTGATGAAAAGATCATGAATGTAGGAAAGTTTATTGCAGACAGAGCGAGCATTCCATAGGGCTCCTGATAAAGGGACTGGGGGAGCGGGGGCTGGGTGAATGGGTATAAGGTTAGAAGGGTTGCACAAATTTGTGATTTGTGTTAGATTGTGGATAGCAGTTAGATGTGACAATGGGGATGGGGTGAGGAAGGCCAGGATTTTGGAGAGATATCCCCAGCAGTGAGGAGAAGCAGAGAGAGTGTTAGTAGGTGGGAGCAGGAGAGGCCATGAGGTGGCCGTGTATGTCTGGAGACACAGGGTGTAATGTGGAGGAACAGATCTGTGGAGAGGGTGAGGTGGGTAGGGAAGATGGTGGGAGAAATGAATAGATCATTACAAGGTGTAGGGATCAGAGGCAAAATTAGAAAGTGAGGTATTATAGGGGTGAAAGTAAAAAGACACACAAACATTGTTTAAAGTGACTATGTGTCCAGTTACCTCCCGGTCCCTTCCGGCCCAATTCGGTCTAATTCATTTTCTGAACACATATAGATCCCCACGCCGACAATGGCTAAGCCGACAATGTGAGCCACATATATAGTGGTAGAGAACACTCAGGTGGATCACAGAAGGGAGGGGCTGGTACTCATCCTGATTACTTACATCAAAGCTGAACCCAGCTGTAGGAAAACATCGGCACAGATAACAAGGAGGTCATAAAGAAAAGTGAGAATGGGTGGTTCATGGAGTGGTCAGTACACACATACCAGATGCAGAGAAAACAGGATACATAGAAGGAAAGGCAATTGCATGATTGCACATGGACTTATACTCACCTATCCCCGCTCCTGCTATCCGTGGTGCTGAACTCTTCGGGTCTGCTATGTTTCCAGCCGGAGGTGACCTCCGCTGCAGCTACTTCTGGGTTGGCTGTTCCTGCATACATGAATATGCATGCAGTAATGAGATGGCTCTGAAGCAGAGGCAGCAGAGGCCGGAGACAAGCGTCGCTGGAGAAGGTGAGTTAAAAATGTGTTTTATTTTCCATGTCTGTGTTTTTTGTTTTTCTGGTATGTGTTTCATGGACCTCAACATAGTGTGGTTCGTGGGACATCGGTGATGCCAGAAAAAAATGGACATGTCTCCGTGCGGCAATCACGGACACACGTGTACGCCGCACGGAGACACGGTCAGTGAAAAATCACTAACGTGTGCGCAGACCCATTGATTATAATGTGTTTGCATATATGCCCATAATTCTGGTATGTATAAAAGCTAGCACATACGTACCAGAATCACTGATGTCTGAAACAGGCCTAACTGGCAGCCTAACTTTCCAGTTTTCACTTACTTTGCAAAAATGGTATGCCGTTCCAAAGTGACTGAAATCCTACAGCAGCAGGTTGTCCAGATGATGGCCAAATGCGTGACCCTATCAGCCATAGCAAGAGAAGTTGGTCTTTCCAAGTCTGTGATTTCGAAAATATTGCATCTTTACAACATCACAAACTTTTTAAAGTCCCTCAAGAAGGCTGGTCACCTTCAAAAGACAAATGCAAAAGAGGACAGGATAATGCGGAGAATCTCCATGGGTAATCATTGCAACACTGCAGCTGGAATTGCTAGCCAGTTCAGCACTGAACAGGGTAAGGACCTGTCTCATCATACAGGGTCACGACGTTTAATAGCATTTGGACTCCAAACCTCTCAATAACAGAATCAAAAGCCTAGACTCAACTTTGGTGAGGAGCATGTTGTGTGGAGGAGTAGTCCACAGTTCATTTTAGTGATGAAAGCAAGAATTTATTTGTCTGATGGGAAACATTATGTTAGTTGACACACTGGGGAAAGACTGAAACCAAAGTGTGTTAAGAAGTCAGTGAATGGTGGTAGAGGAAGTGTCATGGTTGGGGAATGTTTTCTGCAGCAGGAGTTGGATCTCTCATACAGCCATATGGCAGAGTGAATGTAAGTGTGTATCAGAACCTTCTTCAAACAACACGGGGTGCATTACTTGTGTTCATCACTCAATCAGCCTGCAATTTTCATGCAGGACAATGCCCCCTATCACACAGAAAAACGGATAAAGCAGTTCCTTGAAATAGAAAACATTGAAACAATGAAATGGCCAGCCAGGAGTCCTGATCTAAACCCAATAGAAAACCACTGGAAAATCCTTGGTGACAAAGTTATGGCTAAGAAAACCAGAACAGTCAAAGAACTGAGGAAGAGACTGGAAGAAGAGTGGATCACAATCACCCCAGAGCAGTGTGAGAGACTAGTGATGTCCTGTGGCCGCAGACGTGCTGAAGTCATTCAAAGCAAAGGCCATTGCACTTCCTACTGTTTGGTGACTGTTGTTACCTTCAGAAAATTTAGTTGTAATCTTTCTCTGTGCTGCAGTCATTGTTGTTCTCTAATTATAAATTCACGTTTTGGGCAAAATAAAGGTTTTATGGTGATAAATTTTGAATCTTTTGTAAAACTCAGTTCTAGTGGCATGGTGTACCCCTTACAAAAAACCTTCAAATGTTGATCAATGTATATTACATTATTTCTGAAAAAAGCAATTGTTCTCTAATTTTGATCTCCAGTGTATCTGTCTCTCTCTCTCTCTCTAGCTAGCTAACTATATAAAATTACAACTAATCAGTTATCGGTTCCATTGACTATAAAGATAACGGATCCGTTATTGGATGGGTTATAAGAGTGATTTGTACAATCCGTTAACGGATCAGTTATTTGACATCCATCGGATCCGTTACAAACGGATCATTACAGGATTTCAGGACATGTGAACACAGCCTTACTCTGAAGCTACTTCCTTCTCTCCTCTACTTAGACTTCTACAGGCAGAAAAAAAAACCTGATTGATAATATGTCTTATCTATTAAGACCGGTTTTACCAATACATTGAAAATTAATAATCAATTCTGGAAATTGGGAGGATGAAGGAGTCTCATAGTGGGAAACAACACTGTCCATTTACAGATTAATTAAAGATTATTCAGATCTCTCCATGTCTAATTTCCCAATAAAATAACAGTTCTGGAGCATTGTTTCTTCGTGTTCAGAGTCTGTCAGCACTGATGTAGAAGTTTCAGTGTGTGGGGACAGGCCTCATTGACAAAAGAAATGGTAACACCTAGTTAATTTTTATTCATCTCGAGGAAGAATATTAGCGAAACTATGCAATGTACAGTTTTAAAATTAAATATATTTTGCAAAGCAATATTTTGCAATATAGAAAATAACTTAAAGGGAATCTGTCAGCAGGTTTTTACTATGTAAGCTGAGGACAGCATGCTGTAAGGGTTAAAAAAGAAACCATGAGCAATTATGCCTCTCATCTGTGTCTGAGCTATTGTTTACTTAAACTAAAGACTTTATTATCCTGTGATTAACATTGCTGGGTCAAGATCACTGTGCCCTGCAGTCTGACACTTCCCCTGCTGTGAAAGACACCTCACAGTCAATGCACAATCTCTATTCAGAGCAGGGCCAGACTGGGACTAAAATTCCGCCCTAGCATTTGGGGGTGCACAGGCCCACTTTTCGCGTGGTGAATGTGTAATATCTTTGTGCACTTGTAGATTGTGTAACACGACCATATAACTTAGTCACGGCTGCGTCCAGTATTACAGCTCAGGCCTATTTATTGCTCTTAGGCGGGCTTTGCACGTTGCGACATCACAAGCTGATGCTGCGATGTCGCACGCGATAGTCCCCGCCCCCGTCGCAGCAGCGATATCTTGTAATTCCTGGCGTAGCGAACATTATCGCTACGCCAGCTTCACATGCACTCACCTGTCCTGCGACGTCGCTGTGGCCGGCGTCCCGCCTCCTTCCTAAGGGGGCGGGTCATACAATGTCATAGCGACGTCACACAGCAGGCAGCCAATCAAAGCGGAGGGGCGGAGATGAGCAGGATGTAAACATCACGCCCACGTTCTTCCTTCCGTATAGCCGGCAGCGGCAGGTAAGGTGATGTTCCTCGCTCCTGCGGCTTCACACACAGCGATGTGTGCTGCCGCTGGAACGAGGGACAACATCGTACCTGTCGCGACAGCGTAATTATGAAAAAGTCGGAGCCTACACCGATGATACGATAATGACGCTTTTGCGCTCGTTAATCGTATCATCTAGGATTTACACACTACGATGTCGAAAGTGACGCCGGATGTGCGTCACTTTCGATTTAACCCGACCGACATCGCACGTGCGATGTTGCAACGTGCAAAGCCGCCCTTAGTTGCAGGATCTGTTGAAGCCGCTATTTTCCCTACAGTGCTGGGTCTCACAGATAATGAAAAGGATGCTGCTCTCCATAAAATGCTGCGGTCACATAGCTGATGGGCCGGGATACAAAATCAGATCCCCCTGAACTAATATTGATGACCTATTCTACAGATAGGTGATCAGGGAAGCTGTTGTTGTCAGTAATTTTTGACACATACTACTTAGGGAATGTGCAATGACATTTTTTGGGGGGCAGATCCCACCATGGAAACTACTATGAAAAATCCTCGAATGACCATATGCATCTACTCACTGTGCACAGGTTCAGGATTTTCAGCATCTTTTACCCACTTCAGGTTTCTAAAACCACCAAATGATTAAAAGAAGTGACCGCTCTATTCTTCTGGTGTTTTCCACTTGGAAAACCATCTGTATTTTACAATGGGAAGGCTCGGAAGTTGCCCGGAATCTACAACTCCCAGATTGTCCTTAACAATGGTAAGGAGATGCTGGGAGTTGTTATCAGACTGCGGACCATACAGGAACCACAATACTGATAAGACGCAGGCAATATCACAAATAATCATCTACATCCAGGTACCTTTATAGGTGACATCTTCTTAGTCGATCCCATCCCTTTTGTCTCCATGCAGTACAGACGCCATGATGAGGTTTCGTGCCACAGCTCGTCTCTGAAGCCCTCCCTCCTTATTCTTCAGAAGCACTTCCCCACACAGCACCTTTAAAAATAAAAGTATCATTATACTGCCCCATAAATATAAATATCTCCCATGCTGTGCCCCTGAATAAATAATTGCTGTGCTTCCTTCACAAAATATCCCCCCACACTGCCCTTATCCAAACTACCTCTCACACTGCCTCTTTCCTTAATATACCCCCATGCTGCCTCTTTCCATAATGTCCCCATACACAGCTTCTCCACACTGCTCTCTTTATAATATACCCCACACTGCCTCTCTCCATAATATCCCCCATATTGCCCCTTTTTTATTATTATTATTATTATTATTATTATTGTTATTATTTATATATTCCCCCAAAGCTGCTCTTTTGTAATCCCCCACACACACACATACCCACAATACAATGCACCCCCATTACCCCTACACACACACACACACACACACACACAATACAATGCACCCTCCATTACCCCTCCCCCCACACACACAATACAATGTACCCGTACACACACACACAATACAATTCACCCTCCATTACATCTCCTCCCATACACACACAATACAATGCACCCCATTACCCCTACACATACACACTACAATGCACCCTCCATTACCCCTCCCCCCACACACAATACAATGCATCCCCATTACCCCTACACACACACACACACACACACAATAGAATGCATCCTCCATTACCCCTCCCCACACACACACAATGCAATGCACCACCATTACCCCTACACACACACACACACACACACACACACAATACAATGCACCCTCCATTACCCCTACCCCCCACACACACACACACACACAATACAATGCACCCCATCACCCCCTACACACACACAGAAATCCAATGCACCCCCATTACCCCCTCCCCACACACACACACAATACAATGCACCTCCCATTACCCCCTCCCCAGACATAATACAATGCATCCGCCCATCATCCCTCTACACACAAAAATTACACTACCCTATCACTACACACTCCTGCCTCCCCCCCTCCCTCTGAATACAGTACTCCCCCTCTGCCTGTCACAAAGCTGTGTTCCTTCACAAATGTTCCCCGTTATGTGTCCTCAGCCACTCCCCACTCATCCCCATTAATTAAACCTGTCTCTTCGGTTCCTCCATGGAGCGCTTACCGCTGCATGATGTATCCTGTGTGGCGCCCGCAGCACTGTGATGACATCAGCAATGTGCTGATCTCATGACATTGCTGCACGTTGGGGGCGGGGCCCAGTCCCGCTTCACTGTTCAAACGTATTTACATCTGAAAGACGCAAATACATTTGAATAGGAAGGAGGAAGCTACTGGCACCGCCACCGCCGTACTCCCCAGCAGTGTGTGCATGCCAGGCACACTATCACACAGCAGGACCGGCACAGCACAGCGCGCTGCCTCCTGGTCCTGCTACAGCTAGTGTGCCAAGCATGCACACACTGCTGAGGAGCGCAGCGGGGACTGCAGATACAGCGGCCCACTACAGGCACCGGCCCACTACAGGGACTGGCCCATCTGGCATTTGCCAGAATTGCCCTATGGTCTGTCTGGGCCTGATTAAGAGCCTGGTGTGGGCTCAGCTACATGCTTAAAACTCAATTTTTTTATTATGTCAGAATGGCTGCAAGTAATCCATGTGATTCACCATTGGATTCAAAATCTCCTTGCCTTCTTTATGTTGCTGTCAAATGAGGTTACAAAAACATGCTGCCACATTCTCTTTAAGGTCTCAAGTGTCCTCCTTAGGGTACACTCACACAAGCGTTGAAATCGGATGAGTGCAATGCGAGAAAATCTCGCATTGCACTCTGACCAATGCTAGTCAATGAGGGAGAGCAATTGGTCAGCTTTTCTCGCATCCAGATTCTGGATGCGAGAAAAGTAGCAGCATGCTGCGATTTTCTGCAAGATCTATATCCCTCGCACCCATTCAAGTGAAAAGGGGGCGAGAGATACATCGGACTACACTCGGATGTTATCCCAGTGCAGTGCAATATATGCACAGGCTGACAATGGAGGAGATGGGAGGAATAACCCCTCCCTCTCCTCCGCAGCGCCCACCCTCAGCTTCACAGCTGTGATCCAATCGCAAGATCGGGACACATTCGCATGACACTGCTCACGCTCGCAGCAGAGCCCGAGTCGGGGGTCATTAACATATTGCATCCATTGCTCTTGCACCGGATGCCATACACTAATGTGACTCCAGCCTTAGGCCCATTTCACACGTCAGTGAAAACCACTGATGTTCTTCACTGACGTGTAAAACATGCACATGTCCCTCCGTGTTCCGTGATTGCACACGGACATTACTCATCTGCCTTCGCTCCTGCTGTCCATGGTGCTGAAGTCTCCAGCTCTGCAGCGTCCGCCCACCGCCCTCAGCAGCTACTTCCTGGTCGGCAGTTCCTGCTCTCATGAATATTCATGAGCCAGGCAGGAGCTGCCGAGAGCGGAGCAGGCACAGCGAATCGCAGGCAAGGTAAGTTGAAAATATTTAATATGTCCGTGATTTTCTGGTACGTGTTTCACTGATCACACACGGATCACACCATAGTGTGATCCGTGGGTCATCAGTGATGCCATAAAAAAAACTGACTTGTCTCCGTGCAGAATCATGGCCACGGGTGTACGCTACACGGAGACAAGTTCAGTGAAAAATCACTGATGTGTGAGTAGACCAATTGATTATAATGGGTCTGCGTATGTCAGCGATTCTGGTACGTTCAAAAAAACGCACAAACGTACCAGAATCACTGACGTGTGAAGGGGGCCTTAGATGCATGCTACACACATAACCAAAGCGTGCTCTAAGGTGGATTTTTTTAACTAATAGATTGATGGTAATCAAGCATGATTTTTTTGTTCTCTTGTGGCCAAAAAGTGCACTGGTGGGTCAGGGTCAGGTCACATATCAATATCTAATTTATTAAGACCATGCTTTCTCTTTAAAAAGTATTTTCATTGTCTCAGTTTCATGTTAAATTATTAACAATGTGGCTTTTTTACCTATCCAGGACCATTAGAAAAGATCTTTGGCAAAGGCACAATGGAATATGTATTAAATTTGTGCCGAGGGCAATTTGATTTCATTGTTCGGATACCTAATAGCCTCAAGATACGGATCTTATCATTTCTTGATACAGAAGACATAAAGCAGCTGTCAGAAACATGCAAAGATTTCCAGCAGGTAAGCTGCAAGGTGATGTTAAGATGTTGGTCTTCTAAAGGTCATGTTCTCTTTATTGTGTTCTTTTATTCTGGCTGCTTGCTTATATCGCTGAACAATAACCACCTGAAATAACTACAGCTATGCTCACTTGCAGAAGGGCTATAATTCAATTGATTAAACAAACTTTTTTCCACAATATCCAACTTGTTACTGTTAGTGCAGTTAACCTCTTACCGACTGCCTCATGTCAGTATACTCACTGCCGACTGCCGCACATGATTTGAACAGCTGACATGTGCGGCTATCAGGCACGAGTGGATCCACTCTCCATTTGTGCCTGTTAACCCCTTGCACCGCGCTGTAAAAATGTGACAGCGCTTGTGTACATCTCAGCCGCGGTAAGCACTCACTCACCCGGCTCCATCGGAAGTCACGTGTCATGATCACGTAGTTCTGATGGTTGTCATGGTAGCACAGGGTCATGTGATGACTCCTGTAGCTATCATGAGTCACTTCCTCTTACACCCGGCAGAGCGCCGTCTCTGAGAGGAGAGCAGCTTTTCTCCAGATCAGAGCAATGGAGCTGTGATCTACAGAAATTAACCAGTGATCAGACAGCTGATCCTTATAGCCCCTAGGGGGACTAGTAAAATTGAAAAAAGTAAAAAAAAAGTTTAAAAAAATAAACCAAAAAAACCTAAACATTCAAATCACCCCGCATTCGCCCCATTGAAAGTGAAAGGGTTAAAAAAAGAAAAAATATACACATATTTCGCATCGCCGTGTTCAGAAACGCCCAATCTATCAAAATATAAAATCAATTAATCTGATCGATAAATGGCGTAGCGACAAAAAAACTTCCAACACCCAAATTAGGTTTTTTGGTCTCCACAAAGTTTGCGCAAGATGCAATAACAGGTGACCAAAATGTAGCATCTGTGCAAAAATGGTACCATTAAAAATGTCAGCTCGAAATGCAAAAAATAAGCTAAAGATCTTGAAAAATAAGAACGCTACGGTTTTTGGAAAATGGCGCAAAAGGTGTCTGAATTTTTTTAACCTCTTGGATAACAAGAAACCTATACATGTTTTGTGCCTACGGACTCTTACTGACGTGAGGCCTCACACCGACATCAGTTTTACCATATAGCGAACACGGTGAATAAAATATCCCAAAAACAATCGTGCAATCGCACTTTTTTTTGCAATTTTTCTGTACTTGGAATTTTTTTTGTTGTTTTCCAGGACACTGTTTGGTAAAACTTGTGGTTTCATTTAAAAGTACAACTCGTCCTTCAAAAATATAAGCACTTATATGGCAAGATTGACGGAAAAATAAAAAAGTTACGGCTCTCGGAAGAAGGAGAGCAAAAAACGAAAATCGCCCGGAGATGAAGGGGTTAATAATCTGAGATAAGTGGATCGACTATGAGTCATATTTCCTGAAATTCGAAGGTCCCCATGGATTCAAACCATTTTGCCATTCAATTTGCAAGCGTCGGCAAAAAAATTATTCCTTGCGCCATTTCTCAGACTGGGACAGAAGTCAGAAAATGTGCTAGTAATGCCATGCATGGTCACGCGGCCTCTCACATAATGCCTTACAGTTATCACATCACATGGTCTAGCATAGCCAATCACTAAATAGCTCATTCCACATTCTACATTCTGCAGTAACAGCACTTTATCTTCCAAACCTTTTTTATTGATTTTCAATTATATAAAACCGTTACAAAATAATTATGATTACAAAATGGGTTCATTCAACTGACAAGTTATGACATAGAAAAGAGTAATATTCCAGCTTGGGAGTCCCTAAAGTTCTTCAGTTGAAAATGATGCATAGCAAATTAGAGCAAAAGATTCTACCTAAAACACTTGTAACACAAAACCTTAAAACCCTTTGTCATTCTTTAGTATTTTGAGTGCCAATGTCGTATTTTAAGTCTTCCTTAACGTCTCATCTCCCCCTCCCTCCTGGGTCTCCACTAGGTGAACCTCAATATCCCCAAGCTATCCTGGATTTCATTCAGAAGGTACCACTCTGTTTGCATGAAAGGTGTCACCAAAGTATTTATTTCTCCCCGCGTGAAATGGATTTCTATAAAGTTTGTCCACCTCCCAAAAAAATTGTCTGTCTTCTTGTCCTTATCCCTTTCCGCCTCTAGTTTCTCCATTCTCAGAAGGTTGTGTAAGTCGTTGATATCCTCCTTTGTAGATGGAGCCTCCCTACGTATCCAATGTCTTAAGATGCACCGTTTAGCTATCATGGCTAGGTCATGAATGATTGCAAATGTCCTTTTGTCCTGGATATTTGGCCCCCCTCTAACTCCTCCTTCAAAGACATGGAAAATCCACACCATTACCTCTAATTTACAAAATATTCCCCATGTTGATTGGGCCAAAATTCTGACTTGATTCCAGAACTTTTGAATTACCTTACATTCCCATAACCCATGTAACATGTCTGTTTTCTCTTTTTGACATTTGGGACACCGCGCCTCTCTTCCCGGAATGTTATGGGCCACAATGGCCCTATGTAATATCCTGAACTGAGTGTCTCTCCATCCCTCGTTGATGACGTGCTTTCGCATTTGAACCCATCCTTTCAATATGCTTCCTGTCACTTCTTGTCCTTTCAGTTGTTTTCCCCACGCTGTAAGGATGCGACTATCCTCCCGAGATATGAGCACTCCCCTAAATGTTCGATAAATTTGGGAGACATTTACATTTGTTGCATCACATTCCAGGAGCTCATCAATCAGGCTTTTGTTCAATTCTCTTCCAACCTCTCCAAGATCCCCAATCACTCCATGCTTTAATTGCTCGTACTGAATGATATGAAAGTTATTGAGGTCGTATTTGTCAAGTACTTCTCGACCTGTCATACACCTTCTCTCTTCCACATTCATAACATCCTTCATTCTTTGGATACCCTTCTCTTTCCAACTAATAAATAGCTTGTTATCTCGCCCCTGGGGGAAGCTTCGGGCTGCCCAGGGATTTAAATATTTAGACACCTTCCACGCAAGTCCCAACTTCCTTCTTACCAGTTTCCAGGTCAACATGGTATCCCGAAATATCATTGAATTTTTTATATGGCCTTCAACCCCAGACAATGAGGAGTGGAGAATAGACGTCAGATCCCATGGTGCTGCGTATTTATTTTCCAAACCATAATCTGAGTGTCTACTTGTTCCTCTTAGCCAATCAATCACATGTCTCATAATGCACACGAGGTTGTAACCCCTAACATCTGGGAAACTGAGTCCTCCCTCCTCCACTGACTTCATCAGCGTACGTAGCTTTATTCTAGGTTTCTTCCCCCTCCATACAAAATCTGCATACGCTGAGTTGAGTCTGTTGACTTCTTTTAGTTTTAATAACAGCGGAATCGTCTGGAAGGGATACAACAACCTAGGAAAGCTCATCATTTTTACTAGGTGGCATCTTGCCAGAAGTGGTAAGGGCAGACCCCTCCACCCCCTTAGTTGGGTTATGATTTTTTTAATCAGCGGGTCATAGTTCAATTTATAAATTGCTTCCACCGATCTTCCTATATGCACTCCCAAGTACTTGATTGATGTCTGTGCTATAGGTATCCCACATAGACAACCATCTCTCAAGCTTCTACCTGTTATCCCTTGAGATCCCCTTAAAAACAAGATCTCACACTTTTTTTTGTTTAACTTAAAGCCTGAGAGTGAACCAAATTTTTCAATCATGGCAAGAGTCTGTGGCAAATCCGCGTTAGGATCCCCCATATATAATATCACATCATCAGCAAAAAGTGCTGTTTTTATTTCTGTTCCTCTTATCCTAATCCCTTTGAAACTGTTTTGTCCTTGTAGTACTCTTGATAGTGGCTCGATTGCCAAATTAAATAACAGGGGTGATAACGGGCAACCCTGTCTCGTCCCCCTCATCAGGGGGAACACATCCGACAGGAAGCCTGGGGTATGGACCCTAGCTCCCGAATTGGCGTATAAGCCCCTGATGTAGAGTCTCATTCTGCCTTCAATCCCTGTGGCCTCCATCACCTTGTCCAGCCATCTCCAATTGACATTGTCGAATGCTTTCTCAGCATCGAGTGTGACTAGAGCAGGTCTTGCCCCTCCCTCCGTGTGCCCCAATCTAACCGCGTCTACCACTAGGATTGTCTTTCTAATGTTAGTTACTGCATTTCTCCCTTTGATAAACCCTACCTGTTGGTCTGATATTATCCTGGGTAAAATAATGGCCAGTCTGTCAGCCATGATTTTAGACATTTGTTTCAGATCTTGATTGATGAGCGATATGGGTCTGTAACTGGAGGGGTCATCCAGATCTTTGGTTCCCTTAGGGAGTAATTTGATATACGCTATGTTGGCATTTCTAGGAATTTCTGCTCCTCCCAGGATTGCGTTAAAAACTGCAGTTAGATCCGGTGAGATCTGCTCCTTCAATACCTTATAAAATTCGCTATTAAAACCGTCGGGTCCTGGTGCCTTATTGACCTTGAGCTTCCTGATTGCTCTTGTCACCTCCTCCACTGTTATGTCTTCATTTAAGGCTCCCCTGTCTTCCTCTGTCAAGCTAGGCATTTGGGCTTGTCTTAACCATTCTTCCTCATTAGGTGTGTGATTATTTCCTGTCCCGTATAACTTTCTATAGTAGTCCCCCAGCAACTTGTTGATAACCTTAGGGTCTGTGGTTACCTCTCCCTCCTTTGTTTTGTTTTCAGTTTAGAGATTACCGTTACTTTTCTACTACTTCTTGCCAGATTTGCCAGCATCCTTCCCGCCTTATTACCGAATCTATGAAGATTGGCTTCCTTGTGTGACCAGTATAATTGTTCCTTTTTTTTGGCCCACTCATCAAAGCCTCTCTTTGCCTCCAACCATTTGTCTTTTAGCGTGCTAGACCTATCTGCCAAGTACTTTGAATACGCTATCCGCACTACCTCGCTGTGATAGTTGTAATTCTCGTTGGTCTTCCTTTTAATCATTGCTGCATACCCCACCAAGCGTCCCCGCAGGACCGCTTTTGCCGTTTCCCAGTATAGCACTGGGGTCACCCTGTGTTCCTTGTTATCCTCTGCGAATTCCTCCCACCACTCTTTTAGTATCTTATGAAAATTATCTTGTCTGAGGAGGAACGACGGGAATCGCCAGATAATGTCTGACCCTCTCCTAAACTTCTCTCTGATGTCCACTCTCACCGGGCTATGGTCAGAGATCACCATGTTTTCAATCATACACTTTTGTACTCCATTCACAAGATCCCGAGATATCCATATCTGATCTATGCGTGACCAGCTATCATGCGGATGGGAGAAGTGTGTGAACTCTCTGTCGTGCGGATGAGTTAGTCTCCATATATCTTTCAGACCTACATCCTCCAATGTTACGTCCCTGTTGACTGAACTCCTGTCCCCTGCACTAGTCTCCCCCTCCTTCCTCCCTCTGTCTTCAGCCGAGTCTGGAACTGTATTGAAGTCTCCCGCCACTATGATGTTGGACTCCTCATCAGATAATATGATGGTCTTTATATTATCATGGAACGCGATCTGTTGCGAGTTCGGTCCATGCACATTATAGATACTGAGTCTGCCAGCTGGGCTAATAATTGTTAAGTGCTGCCACCTCCCCTGATCATCCTCCTCATGTGCCACTACTTCATGACTTAGTTGCTTATTTATTAAAATCATGGTGCCCACTTTCCTGCCTTGCCCTGCTGCCCCATAGACTGAGCCCACCGAGTGTTTCTTCATGCGGAAAAAGTCCTCCCTCCCATAGTGTGTTTCTTGCAGTAGGGCAATATCTGTTTTTAACCGCTTCAGGTGTCTTAGTATCATCTCCCTTTTGTTGGGTGATCTCAAGCCTTTAACGTTCCATGTTATTAATTGTACCATGATTGCCTAAATGACCTGGTCTTGCCATGTCCACCCCTTAGAGCCCCACCATTGGGGGAAACGAGACGACCTATCCTACGTTCACGCATAATTCCATTAGAATGACATTCCCTTCCTCCCTTTTGTGAATGTAACATAGAACAGCATAGCAAAAACAAAAAACATATAACAATAGAACATGTCTTCCCTGTCAAAGACTTTCCGGCGCTTACCGCCATGTTGGTGACTTCCCCTTTTCCTAGCCAAAACATTGAGCTCCCTGGTCCCCCCCCATACAGTATATATTCTAATCTGTCCCCCGAAGAACATGAAACATCCTTGAGCATTATACCAGACTTAGTACAATATGTCACAAACTTTAGATATGCTAGAACCTTACTAATAGCCAAGCATCCGATTTAGTCCTGATATTGAGGGACCCTCACTCCGAGTAAATCAGATCCACTGGGCCTGTATCCGATGGTTATTCCTGGGAGAAAACAAGGAAGAGAAGTAGAGAAAAAAAAAAAAACACACCAGGAACACCAAAACAGATCAGCTCAAAAGTCAAAAGCCTTCTGTCCTCTCAGAGTGCTAGTCCCCGTGGCCTGTCCTGGGGCTGTGCCGCTGAACTGGACTCCGACAGCTATCACCTCTGGCCTCCTCAGATGTTCGCCCCTTGGATTGTCCTGCATCTCTCCCCAGGCCTGTAGGGGATCCTCTTCCACCGGTGTCTCCTCCACTAGGTCCTCTCTCTTGTCTTTCCATCCGACTCTTATCTTGTTCTGACATGAGGATGTTTTCAGCTTCCTTATAGTCTTTATAATATGCAAACGAGCCAGTGGGATTTCTAACTTTCAATATAGCTGGGTACAGCAACTGGCATTTTATCTTTTTGTTGTACAAAAATGTACAGATTTTACTGAACTCCTTTCTCCTTTTGGAGACATCTGCAGAATAGTCCCCAAAGATTAGCAGTCTATTGCCTTGGTATTGTAGTGGTCGCTTCCGATCTCTGAAAGCCTTCAGAATTTCCTCTTTGTGTTTATAATCGAGGTACTTGACTATCACCTGTCTGGCTCTTGGTGAAAATTTATTTGAATTTTGTCCTTCAGCTTTATTTGCCTCCTTTTGCCTCAGTGGACCCACTCTGTGGGCCCTTTCCACCCTAAATTTCGCCTTTATGCCTAGGGCCTGTGGTAGCTCCAGCTCACAGATGTTGTCCAACTGCCCCATTGATACCGATTCTGGCAGCCCCACTATGCGTAAGTTGTTGCGTCTCGATCTGTTTTCTAGATCTTCCGCCTTGTCCCTCAGGTAGTCATTGGACTTCATTAAGGTTGCTATTTGCTCTTGCATAGTCAGTATTGCTTCCTCTGACTCGGATAGTCTCTGCTCTGTTTCTATCAATCTGGTTGCCTGATCATTTATTTCCTTTTGCATAGCCGCTAATGATGTCTGTATAGCGGTTTCAATGGCTGTTTTGATTTCTTTGGACAGATGGGATTCCACTTCATCTGCCAGTTTTTTATAATCTACATTAAATTCTTGTGGTTGCTTGTGTTGTCCTGCAGGTGGTGCTGTCTTTCTAGTTCTCCTCACCTGCACTGATCCTCTGCCTCCTTCTAGCTGCTTGTAATTTTGTGACACTACTGTGCCTGGGTGCTTCTTTCAGCGTTTATTAGGGGTAATAAAACCAGTATTTATCTTTTGTTGAGATTGTCCAGATCCATTTGCCCTGTGCTGCGGCTCCATATTCTCTCCCAGCCCTCCTATTCCTTCATGCACCCCTTCATTGCTGCTCTCCTCCTCCCTTTTTTCTTCTTCCTCCATGTCCCCCTCCTCCTCCCATTGCTGACCATCCTCTTCTGTCCCCTGCTGACACTTCTCTCCAGTTTCACTTTCCTCTGTTTCCCCACTCACTACCTCCTCCTCCTCCTCTCTCTGTCTTCGGCACTGTTTAGCTGCATCTCCTGCCTGTGTTTCTGGCTCCTCCTCCATCATGCTCTCCGGCACCATGCTGTTTTCCTCCACTCCACTCCGGCCCGCAGCGTCGCCACTCCTCCAGGTTCCCTCTCTACCTCCAGCACTGCACAGCAGGTACCGTTCCATTGCCGCTCTCTTCCGGTTCCCTGCTTCCTCACTTTCACCGTGGTCACTCGTTCGGGGGGGCTTCTATCTGACGTTTTCTCCGGGGGGTAGCAGGAGCTTCTCTTCTACACCACCACCTCAGCCAGGACCGGATCCGGAAATCAGCGTAACAGCACTTTAATGACAGCATTTTTTTCTTTTTTACACACACTGCAAACAAGGATGGCAATTTAAAACTCCTCACTCATGATTATGCTTCTGAAGAAAACTCCTGAAACCAAGTCTTGCGAGTCAGAGAAAGTATGCTGTCTTGTAAAATGAGTAAGCTATATTAAAAAAAAAGTCAAAGAATAACCTCCACATTCCAAAAATTTTAATGCTTCCTCACAAAGTGTACATTTTGTAAAAAAAAAAAGAAAAGTTACAGTGCCTTGTGAAAGTATTCGTCCCTCTTGAATTTTTCAACCTTTTCCCACATTTCAGGCTTCAAACATAAAGATAAAAATTTTAATGATCTGGTGAAGAATCAACAACAAGTGGGACAGAATTGTGAAGTTGAACGAAATTTATTGCTTATTTTAAACTTTTGTAAAAAAGAATAAACTGAAAATTGGGGCGTGCAATATTATTCGGCCCTTTTACTTTCAGTGCAGCAAACTCACTCCAGAAGTTCATAGAGGATCTCTAAATGATCCAATGTTGTCCTAAATGACTGATGATGATAAATATAAGCCACCTGTGTGTAATTAAGTCTTCGTATAAATGCACCTGCTCTGTGATAGTCTCAGTGTTCTGTTTAAAGGGGTTATCCGGCTTATTTTGACTTTTTTTCATTATTACCATATTGGGCTACATTGGGGCAGGTAAGTAGATAGTGATCACTTACCTGCCCTGCTGTCAGCCCCTCTCCCCCAGCTCAGAGTGGTCATGTGACCATTCCTGCCGCAATTTTGCTGTTTCCGGTCATTTCATGTCAACATGGGCAGGACCATGTTGACATGCAAATCGGGAACAGCTTGTTGCCGCCCTGCTGGGCGGGTACAGTGCCTGAGTCCCCACCCCCTTCCCTGCACACTCCCACACATTCCTCCGCACCCCGTACTCTCCCCGCCCACGGTGTCACCGCCAGCACCAGGTCCCCTGCTCAGGATAGCAGGAGTGCCGTGCAGTCTGTGTCCTGCTCCAGCCCCGTGGCTGCCTTCATTGCAGGGCAGCTTCTCACCCTGCAGTGCAGGCAGCCGCGGGGATGACTAGTGCTGCTGCCAGGAGGTTAGATGAAATCATTACCTGCGGTGCCGATCTTCGCTTCACTCCTGTCAGCGCTGTCACTGCCTTCTATGCCCGCCGCGTTCTCACGTCACTAGCGGTGATGTCACGGGCGATACTGCTGAGAACGTGGCGAGCATAGAAGTCAGTGACAGCGCTAACAGGAGTGAAGTGAAGATCATCACCGCAGGTAATGATCTCATCTAAAATCCTGATGGCAGCGCTCGGCATCCCCTGCAGTGACCTGGGCTAATGATGTTAGCTCAGGTCACTGCACTGCTCTCCCAGCCAATGGGGAACATTCTGTTCTTCATTGACTGGGACATTGACTATGGGATGGATTGTCACCGGACCCCCTTATTGGATTACGCCGGACCTGGATTTGTTTTTCTTTTCAATAAATTGGTGAAAGAGGGAATGTTTTGGGAAGTGTTTTTTCAAATAAAACTTTTTTTTTTTGTTGTCTATTTTTTTTATTACTGACTGGGTCATGATGTCAGGTATCTGATAGACGCTTGACATCACTAACCCCAGGGCTTGATGCCAGGTGACATTAGACATCTGGCATCAACTCCATATATTACCCTGTTTGCCATCGCACCAGGTCACGGGATGAGTTGGGGCGAATTACCAGGATTGGCGCATCTAAAGGATGCACCACTTCTGGGGCGGCTGAGGCCTGCTATTTTTAGGCTGGGGAGTGTCCAATAACAGTGGACCTCCCTAGTCTGAGAATACCAGACCACAGCTGTCTGCTTTGGGGGGGACCCCATATTTTTTGTTTTAAATTATTTATTTAATTTAAAATAACAGCGTGGGGTGCCCTCTGTTTTGGATTACCAGCCAAGGTGAAGCTGCCAGCTGTGGTTTGCAGGCTGCAGCCGTCTGCTTTACCCTAGCTGGCTACAAAATTATGGGGACCCCACGTCGGTTTTTTTTTAAATTATTTATTTATTTTTTGGATAAATACAAGGCTAAGCACCCTTTAGTGCCACATGAAAGTCACTAAAGGGTGCCAGCTTAGAATATGCAGGGGGGTAGGACATTATATGTCTTTCTCATCTATCTATCTATCCCTCTATTCATTCATTCATCCCTCTATCTCTCTGTCTCTATATCTATCTATTCATCTCTATATCTACTCATCTATTTATCTTTCTTGCTGCTTCCGTTTTTAGCGGTCCGCAAAAAAACAGAAGGCACACGGATGACACACGGATGTATCCGTGAAAAAATGGACCATTTTTTGCGGACCGCAAAAATGGAACGGTCATGTAAATGTAGCCTACATGTGTTCCCTATGGGGGTAGGGGTCGGTACAGAACGATGGTGGGGGGGTCGGTACAGAGCGCCGTGTGTGTGTGGGGGGGGGTGGGGGAGGGTTGCAGAGCCTGATGTGGTGTGGGGTGCAGAGCCCGATATGTGTGTGTGTGTGTGTGTGTGTGTGTGGCGCAGAGCCCGATGTGTGCGTGCGTGTGTTGTGTGTGTGTGTGGCGCAGAGCCCGATGTGTGCGTGTGTGTGTGTGTGTGTGCGTGTGTGTGTGTGGTGCAGAGCCCGATGTTTGCGTGCGTGTGTGTGTGTGTGTGTGTGTGTGTGCGTGTGTGCGTGTGTGTGGCGCAGAGCCCGATGTGTGCGTGCGTGTGTGTGTGTGTGGCGCAGAGCCCGATGTGTGTGTTGTGTGTGTGTGTCTGTGGCGCAGAACCCGATGTGTACGTTGTGTGTGTGTGTGACACAGAGCCCAATGTGTGCGTGCGTGTGTGTGTGTGTGTGTGTGTGTGGCGCAGAGCCCGATGTGTGCGTTGTGTGTGTGGCGCAGAGCCCAATGTGTGCGTTGTGTGTGTGTGTGTGTTTGTGTGTGTGTGGCGCAGAGCCCGATGTGGGGCTGTTATTTCAATTGCTAGAGTGATAACAGGTCAGGTGCTTGGGCAGAATACTGACAGGGAATGTGTGTGCAGGGGGCAGGCAGGGGGAGGGGCTGGACAGTGAGGCCAGGTGGTGCCAGCTCTGACTAAGGTTTTGCACAGGAAGTGGTCAGTTTGCTGGAGAAAAATTTAAACAAAGAGCTGCAGAGAATAAAGGGATAATTCAAGAGGAACAAAAGATAGAAAACCAAAAATAACAATGTAGAGGTGTTTTATATGACAATACAGCACAGATAAACTCAAAATTTTTTGGTAAGCTAATGTCGGACAACTCCTTTAAGCACAGAGAGCATCCTGAAGACCAGGGCCGGCTCCAGGTTTTTGTGGCCCCAGGCGAAAGAGTCTCAGTGGGCCTCAACCACACGTAGACACCCACATACACAGATACATACAGATACGAGCATACATACACATACATATTTAAAGACTAATTCACAAAAAATACATATAGACAGACATAAACCTATACAGTCATATACGCTGACATTCGTGGATACACATCTTGGAAATTCTCCAATTCTGCAAGTCCTCACCAATCAAAGCCCGAAAAAAGCTGCATGCACCGTTTTTTGGGTCATCAAAATGACGAGCCCCGGACAGAATCATGAGCCATATGCATATATCTAATATATAAAGCTGAGTGATGTGTATGTGTGTGTGTGTGTGTGTATGTATGTTTGTCTATGTGTGTGTTTCTGAGTTTGTATATGTTTGTATATGTGTCTGTGTGTATACAGTGCCTACAAGTAGTCTTCAACCCCCTGCAGATTTAGCAGGTTTGATGAGATGCAAATAAGTTAGAGCCTGCAAACTTCAAACAAGAGCAGGATTTATTAACAGATGCATAAATCTTACAAACCAACAAGTTATGTTGCTCAGTTAAATTTTAATAAATTTTCAACATAAAAGTGTGGGTCAATTATTATTCAACCCCTAGGTTTAATATTTTGTGGAATAACCCTTGTTTGCAATTACAGCTAATAATCATCTTTTATAAGACCTGATCAGGCCGGTACAGGTCTCTGGAGTTATCTTGGCCCACTCCTCCATGCAGATCTTCTCCAAGTTATCTAGGTTCTTTGGGTGTCTCATGTGGACTTTAATCTTGAGCTCCTTCCACAAGTTTTCAATTGGGTTAAGGTCAGGAGACTGACTAGGCCACTGCAACACCTTGATTTTTTCCCTCTTGAACCAGGCCTTGGTTTTCTTGGCTAAGTGCTTTGGGTCGTTGTCTTGTTGGAAGATGAAATGATGACCCATCTTAAGATCCTTGATGGAGGAGCGGAGGTTCTTGGCCAAAATCTCCAGGTAGGCCGTGCTATCCATCTTCCAATGGATGCGGACCAGATGGCCAGGCCCCTTGGCTGAGAAACAGCCCCACAGCATGATGCTGCCACCACCATGCTTGACTGTAGAGATGGTATTCTTGGGGTCGTATGCAGTGCCATCCAGTCTCCAAACGTCACGTGTGTGGTTGGCACCAAAGATCTCGATCTTGGTCTCATCAGACCAGAGAACCTTGAACCAGTCTGCCTCAGAGTCCTCCAAGTGATCATGAGCAAACTGTAGACGAGCCTTGACATGACGCTTTGAAAGTAAAGGTACCTTACGGGCTCGTCTGGAACGGAGACCATTGCGGTGGAGTACGTTACTTATGGTATTGACTGAAACCAATGTCCCCACTGCCATGAGATCTTCCCGGAGCTCCTTCATTGTTGTCCTTGGGTTAGCCTTGTGTTACGGTTGCTGCGAGCACTGGAGACTATGTCCAGATTTCTTGCTACTGCACATGTGCGAGCGCTGGAGACTAAGTCCAGATTTCCTGCTACTGCACATGTGCGAGCGCTGGAGACTAAGTCCAGATTTCTTGCTACTGCACATGTGCGAGCGCTGGAGACTAAGTCCTATCTTGGAGCCATTGCACATGTGCGGGTGACATCATCGCTGACACGAGGTCACATGTCTCTGACACCTTCTATGCCGATTGGTCGCTGGTCATGTGCTTGTGACGCCTTGCTCAGTGATAGGCCAGCATGATGTCACTCTTGTCGTTCTGGCAGCGGATTGGCTCTGGTGTCCTACATCTTGGATGAGGCACAGAGTCTATATAAGACCCTGACACACGCCGCATGGCGCTCAGTCCTCTTGGTTCATGCATGAGGGTAGACGCCCTGTGCACGTTCCTCTAGGCATTCCTCTGTCTATGCTAGGTGAGCGCTACCGGCAGGGTAGCGTTCTTATACCTTACAGCTTCGGCTGCTGTCCGTATCCTTACCTCTTAGGGGAGCGGACATAGGCAGGTGCCTGAGGCACATGGTCTGGCTGGGCCTTGTGATTCGACTCGTAGGTGGACGTTGCCGCTAGGGTAACGTTCCTTATACTGCGTCTGGCAGTTGTTCGTATCCTCGCACACTAGGGGAGCGAACAGAGGTAGGAGCTTTTTGCGGCTTACGCTGCTGTTCGTCTCTTTTGCACCACTAGAAGAGCGGACCTAGGCAGGTGCCATATCTAGTGGTTCGTGTCCTCGCACACTAGTGGAGCGAACGCAGGTAGGAGCTTTGTGCGGCTTACGCTGCTGTTCATCTCTTTTGCACCACTAGAAGAGCGGACCTAGGTAGGTGCCATTTCGCACACATTGCCTTTGTCTCTGTGATTATTAACAGAGATCATTCCACACACCCTCCAAGTAAGGGAGGAATTGCTTTACTTACTTATTATATCCTTCTGTGAGTTAACAGAGGTATTGCTCTCTGCCATAGTCTGCAGCAAAGTCTTTGCACGGTGGACCCTGACTGTCTGATACTCCTTTAGGTTATTATCAGACAGCCCCCCGTAACACCTTGACTCTTCGGACAAGCCTGGCCTCGGCACGGGTGGAAACTTTCAAAGGCTGTCCAGGCCGTGGAAGGCTAACGTTCCATAAGCCTTCCACTTCCGGATGATGCTCCCAACAGTGGAGACAGGTAGGCCCAACTCCTTGGAAAGGGTTTTGTACCCCTTGCCAGCCTTGTGACCCTCCAAGATCTTGTCTCTGATGGCCTTGGAATGCTCCTTTGTCTTTCCCATGTTGACCAAGTATGAGTGCTGTTCAAAAGTTTGGGGAGGGTCTTAATTAGTCAGAAAAGGCTGGAAAAAGAGATAATTAATCCAAACATGTGAAGCTCATTGTTCTTTGTGCCTGAAATACTTCTTAATACTTTAGGGGAACCAAACAGAATTCTGGTGGTTTGAGGGGTTGAATAATAAATGACCCTCTGAATAAACTTTTCACAATTTAAAAAAAAAAAAAAAAGAAATAACATTCTTTTTTGCTGCAGTGCATTTCACACTTCCAGGCTGATCTACAGTCCAAATGTCACAATGCCAAGTTAATTCCGAATGTGTAAACCTGCTAAATCTGCAGGGGGTTGAATACTACTTGTAGGCACTGTGTGTGTGCATGTGTGTGTGTGTGTGTGTGTGTGTGTGTGTCCGCTAAAGGAATCTGCACTGTCTCATTTACAATCACGATATTTTGTACAGGTGCCTCATGTGACTCAGGGAATATCATAGACTATGTTTTGAGGGGAAAATTGAACCCTGCGCTTTACAGTTATTCACCAAAAAACCTCCTTACATTAAAATTAATGGAGCTGGGAGCTAAAGGTCATTAATAGGAGCTGTGATTGGTTGCTATAGGCAACAAAGGACATTCTTAGTGTAAGAAGCTTATGTCTGAGGTAATATGATATCAGTGGAGAGACAGAGAGACAGGGAATGAGACAGGGAATGAGAGAGACATACAAACAGGGAATATGAGAGAGAGAGACAGGGAATGAGAGAGACAGACAGGGAATGAGACAGACAGGGAATGAGACAGACAGAGAGAAAGGGAATGAGGGAGAGAAAGCAAATGAGACAGACAGGGAATGAGACAGACAGGGAATGAGACAGACAGGGAATGAGACAGACAGGGAATGAGAGAGACAGAGATAGACAGGGAATGAGAGAGAGACAGAGACAGGGAGTGAAAGAGAGACAGGGAATGAGAGAGACAGGGAATGAGACAGAGAGGGAATGAGACAGACAGGGGATGAGAGACAGGGACATACAGACAGGAAGGCAGACAGACAGAGAGAGAGACATGGAATGAGACAGACAGGGAATGAGAGAGACAGGGAATGAGAGAGACAGGGAATGAGAGACAGGGAGACAGGGAATGAGAGAGAGAGACAGGGAATGAGACAGACAGGGAATGAGAGAGACAAGGCATGAGAGAGACAGGGAGACAAGGAATGAGAGAGACAGGGAATGAGACAGACAGGGAATAAGAGAGATACAGGGTATGAGAGAGACAGGGAGACAGGGAATGAGAGAGAGACAGGGAAGGAATGAGACAGACTGGGAATGAGACAGACAGGGAATGAGAGAGAGACAGGGAATGAGAGAGAGACAGAAAGAGAGAGAGACAGGGAATGATACAGGGAATGAGACAAACAGGGAATGAGACAGACAGGGAGACAGGGAATGAGAGAGAGAGACAGGGAGTGAGACAGACAGGGAATGAGACAGACAGGGAATGAGAGAGACAAAAAGACTGACGGCACTCACTAAACTGAAGTGTGAACAGGTGCTTTTTACTGTCTCCCACTGCTATGATGGATCGCATAGTAGCTGATAAATTCTGCAGGGACTTACCTTTCCCCTTCCAATGCTGGGTGGGACTGGCGTCTCCTAATAATATGCTCCAGATGGTGGACCTTATAGAGCGATATGGGGCTACCAAGGACCTCCAAAGAGGGACCACGGGGAAAATGACAGGAAAGTCCTGAAGTCCCTGCTCCTGAGCCATCAAGCGGAGCACAGAAAGGCTGCTGAAGACTTTTCTGTGGAGGATTGGGCCCCCATAGTCTACTGGCGATACCAGAAGCCAGGCCATGTAAGGGCCGACTGCCCCCAACTGGCTGAACCTATGGACACAAACTTTGGGTACTCCGGCGGTGGCTCTACTGGACTCATTGAGCCTTGTGATTTTGGTGTGAGATAGCCTGGTGCAAACCACTTAGCTCACTGGCCAGAAATGTGGTGGTTTTGCATTCACGGGGACTTAAAAGACTATCCCACTCCTCTAGGGATAATAAATACACCTGCCGGGAGACAATTCCATAAAGTGGGGGTAGTTAGAAATCTCCACTATGAATTGATGGGCCTTTGCACTATTCTCTGCCCTACGGCCAGCAGTTATGCCACTCGAAGAATATGAGTCAGGACTAATAAAGGCCATAGAAGATTCTACAGCAGGAGTTCAAGAGCCTTCTGGGTCCGAGGAGGAGGTGTCTGCTATAAAGGAGGCGTTGACTCCCATGGAAATAATGGCCAGGAAATAGAGGACTTGTCGCAGGGTAAGGGACTTGCCTGAATTTTCAGACTTAAATGTGTCGTGTGACAGTTTTGGTACAGCACAAGTCCGAGACCCTACTTTGTGTTGGGCTAGGGAAGATGTGCTAATTGGTGATGGGAACCCCAATAACCCATGGCGGTTAACAGGTTTCCACATTTTGAGGTGTCCCATGACCTGGCATATTCAAGTTTACAAAATGCGGGGCGAGGTGGTAGAATGACTGTTGGTGCCACAGACCTATTGCAGTTGGTAATGGACCTGGCCCATCCACACATACTTGACGGACACTTGGGCCATAAGAAAACCCTTGATCGAATTCTGCAGCAGTTTTGTTGGCCCAGAATCTACAAGGAAGTAAAACAGTACTGTGGTTCCTGTCCAGTATGTCAGATGACCAGTCCCCAGCTACACGTTCGAAGTCCCTCGGTATCACTGATAACTATAGAGGTACCGTTTGAAAAAAGCGGCCATGGATCTGGTGGGTCTAGTAAATAAGTCTGCAAGGAATCACCAACATATCTTAGTGCTTTTTGATTATGCCACCCGATATCCGTAAGCAGTAATCTGTGCGTATATCCGATATCTGTAAGAAGTAATCTGTGCGTATACGTCGGCTAAACTCATAGCCAAAAAATGTATGGGCATGTTCTCCTGGGTCCTGGGTGTGAATTCCTAAAGAGATTTTAATCAACCTGGGAACCCCATTCATGTCAAAGAGCATAATGGAACTCAGCAAGTTATTAACTGTCAAACATTTACGCACATCAGTTTATCATCCCCAAACAGACGGCCTGGTTGAAAGGTTCAATAAAACGTTAAAAAACATGCTAAAAATGGCTGTATCCAAGGATGGGAAGGACTGGAACCTTTTGCTGACCTATATATTGTTTGCAGTGCGAGAGGTGCCCAGGGCATCCACCACATTCTCGACCTTTGATCTATTGTGTGGCAGACATCCTCGGGGATGCTAGATGTAGCTAAAGAAACATGGGAGCACCAGCCGACCCCACACAAGAGTGTGATAGAACATGATAGTAAATGCAAGAAAGAATGGAGATCATACTGCCACTTCTACGGGAGCATATGGAGGTGGCACAAATAGCTCAAAGTCAGGTCTATACCTGAGCAGCTCGGAAAAAAATCTTTAACAATGGTGACCAGGTGTTGGCATTTGTGCCCACTGTAGACAGCAAATTCCTTCCAAGATGGCAATGTCCCTACGAGATAATAGAGAAGATGGGGCCAGTAAACTACAAGGTAGCCATGATGGGGAAGATTCTCTGCTTGCTTGTCCTTTGGGAAAGGCTCCGGTACCGCCGGTGGTTTCGGTAGGGGCTGCCGCCACAGTTAAAATAGTAGTGACTTTCGGAAACTTAATGAAATATCAAAGTTTGATGCCTACCTCATGCCCCGCGTAGATGAGTTGATAGAGGTTTGGAAAAGCCCGGTACTTTGCGACCCTGGATCTCACAAAGGGGTACTGGCTAGTGATGGACGATCCCCCGATTGTCGGATCGGGAGCCTCGCCTGATCATTTAGTAAAGATCGAGATTGGGATCGGGATCGAGATCGAGATAACACGATCATGTGTCCCATCACCAATCTTGGGCTTTACAGTCATGTGATGGGGCGGGGGGCTGTAAAATAAAGAATATAGTTAATAATAATTGTCATTATACTTACCGCTCCCACGATGCGTCGTGCAGACTCTGTCTCCCGGCGCTCCTGCTTCCGAGTCCAATCATTGCTGTGCCCCCAGGTTAAAGGACCTTCCGTAATGTTATAGCCATGTGACCAGTCTGATTTAAATGTTGTACAGACATTGGCATACGGACTGGTCACATGACTATGACGTCATCAAAGGTCCTCACTGCCAGCCTGATTCTCACTCTGTACAGAGCTATGTAGCAGAGATGACAATGCTCTCTCTGCTTCTCACTTTGTATAGACTGTGTCTGTACAGATTGATGAAGCAAAGCTGACATTGCTGTCCCTGTGGATTATGTCGGACTAAGGAGTTTTTTATAATAAAGATGGAGTCACGAATTATTTTTTTTTTTTATTTCTAATGAAAAAATGTTTTCTCTGTGTTGTGGTTTTTTACTGTTTACTAGAAATTCATGGTGGCCATGTCTAATTTGGCGTGGCACCATGAATTTCGGGCTTAGTACCATCTAAGAATACAAAGCTGGTATTAACCCCTTTATTACCCAGCATGCCACCCGCCACCAGGGCCACTGGTAGAGCCAGGTAAAGCGTCTGGAAATGGCACTAAGGAACAATGCGCCATTTCCAAGGGTGGCTGCGGGCTTCCAAGAATCCCAGCCCCATGTGATCAAAATACGGCGGGAGCCCACGCATTTTTTTTTATTATTATTATTTTTTTAATTCATAAAAAAAAGAAAGAAAAAGGCTTCCCTGTATTTTGATTGCCGGCCAATCTAAAGCCAGGCAGATGGGGGTAGCAGTCCGCTTTATCTGCGCTGAGAATCAAAAATACCACGGAGCGCTATGTCATTTTTTAAAATTATTTATTTATTTTTACACAACTATATATTGTGCACATATATACACAGCATATATATATATATATATATATATATATATGCATAAAGAGAGAAAAAGGAGTATTAAATGGCCAACCATAATGTAAATAAATATCAAAACCAATGCCTTATGATATCAAAGTGAAATATTTATTACACATAAATTCAGACAATTGGTAAAATTACATATAGGGAGAAAAGACATGAAAGTAGGAAAAATGATCCCAGAAAAACATTCCCAAAAGGGAGAGACACTGCCCAGACAAATATTAAATAGAATGGGTAAGCAGCACCCTAACATAAATGTAAGAGGACCGTTTCCTCATAGGGCATGTACAATTACAACAGAGCTGCTTACCCATTATAATAAAGTGCAAGGTGCTAGGTCAAGATCAGGGCAGTAGTCCAGTCAGGGTGGGAGAAGCCCCAACGCGTTTCGCTGCGTTGCTTCCTCGGGGGGCGATGTGTACATGCCCTATGAGGAAACGGTCCTCTTACATTTATGTTAGGGTGCTGCTTACCCATTCTATTTAATATTTGTCTGGGCAGTGTCTCTCCCTTTTGGGAATGTTTTTCTGTCTGAACTTATGTGTAATAAATATTTCACTTTGATATCATAAGGCATTGGTTTTGATATTTATTTACATTATGGTTGGCCATTTAATACTCCTTTTTCTCTCTTTATGCATATTGTCCTGGAGTGGCCAAAAATTACTATATTGTATTCCATCTGTTGCCCAGAAATTTTTGAATATATATATATATATATATATATATATATATATATATTTATATATATATATTGTGAGGTAGCGTGGTCGGCTGCGCAGCAGAAGACACGGGATCCAGGCATTAAGGTTCACAGCACACGGTTTAATGTCCAAACAAAAATCCACAACAATATACATGTGCCTCTCCAGCAGAGAGCTCAGGGAGTTCTGTTCACTCCCTCACACCCGGCACACCTGCCCTTGTTCCTGTTTCCATTTAACCCTTCCTTCAGCCTGTAGGGAAACAGCATTAACCCTAGAGTGGATTTACTTTCTATCATGGAGTGAGCACAACCGGGGCGAGACATACCGGCCGTCATAGATAACCCCGGTCACAGTCTCACATACCCCCCCCCTCAGTTCAAGCGTGCGGGGTTGAACTCCCGCCATCAAACACGGGCCGCGGGACAAGGCATCGGCGTTGCCCTGCAACCCACCGGCCCTATGTTCAACCGTAAACCGGAAGTTCTGCAGAGAAAGGAACCACCGGGTAACCCGGGCATTCCGTTCCTTGGCGGACCTCATCCAGACCAGTGGAGAGTGATCCGTCACCAAGCGAAACTGCCGTCCCAGCAGGTAATAGCGTAGGGACTCCAAGGCCCACTTGATCGCCAGGCACTCCTTCTCCACTACGCTATAGTTCCGCTCGGGAGGGGTGAGCTTCCTACTTAAGAAGGTGACGGGGTGTTCCTCCCCCTGAACCACCTGAGACAGCACTGCCCCCAGGCCGACCTCTGAGGCGTCAGTCTGTACTATGAACTCCTTCCGGAAATCAGGGTGTACAAGAACGGGCTGTCCGCACAGGACCTCCTTCAGGGCCCGGAAGGAGTCCTCGGCCTGCGGAGTCCAGCGCACCATGACGGACTTCTTGCCTTTGAGAAGGTCCGTCAAGGGGGCTGATAGTCCCGCAAAATCCTTAACAAACCTCCTGTAGTACCCCACGATACCCAGGAAGGCCCTAACCTGCTTCGTGGTCAGGGGTCTAGGCCACTTCTGGATCGCCTCAACCTTGTTAATTTGGGGCTTAATCACTCCTTGGCCTATCACGTAGCCCAAGTAGCGGGCTTCCGTGAGTCCCAATGCACATTTCCTGGGATTGGCTGTCAATCCGGCTGTTCGAAGCGCGTCCACCACCGCTTGTACCTGTTCCAAGTGGGTCTGCCAATCGGAGCTGTAAATAATGATGTCATCAAGGTACGCTGATGCATACGCCTGGTGGGGTTCCAGCACTAAGTCCATCAACCTCTGGAACGTGGCCGGAGCGCCATGTAACCCAAAAGGCAAGACAACATAGTGGAAGAGACCCTCCGGCGTAACAAAAGCGGTTTTCTCCTTGGCGGACTCCATCAGTGGCACCTGCCAGTACCCCTTGGTCAGGTCGAGCGTGGTAAAATATCGCGCCTGTCCCAGCCTATCAATCAGCTCATCCACCCGGGGCATGGGGTAGAGATCGAACTTGGATATTTCGTTCAATCTCCTAAAGTCATTGCAGAACCTTAAGGAGCCATCGGGTTTTGGTATTAGGACAATCGGACTAGCCCATTCACTCCAGGATTTTTCGATGACCCCCAGGCGTAACATTGTCTTTACTTCCTCCGATATGGCTTGTCGTCGAGCCTCCGGTACCCAGTATGACTTCAGGCGTACCTTCAGGTGGGGCTCGGTGACAATATCATGTCGTATCAGACTGGTCCTACCGGGCAGCTCGGAGAAGACATCGGGGTTCTGCTGAACCAGCCATCTGGCCTCTCGCCTCTGAGTCTTGGTGAGGGCTTCTCCAATCCTTACTTCCAGTTCGTCCTCTCCGGAGGTCGCTGGAGCCGCATGTGAACGACCCGAAGAGGAGGGAGATGGGGAAAAAACAGCCATCAGGCTTTCCCGTTCCTGCCAAGGTTTTAATAGGTTGACATGGTATATTTGTTCAGGTTTCCGCCTACCGGGCTGCAATACTTTATAGTTAACCACCCCGACTCTTTCCTTTATCTCGTAGGGGCCTTGCCACTGAGCCAGGAATTTACTCTCCGCCGTGGGGATTAATACCAACACCCGATCCCCGGGTTTAAAGGTCCGCACGGTGGCTTGTCTATTGTAGCGGCCGCTTTGCGCGGCCTGAGCCTCCTGTAAATGCTCCTTCACAATTGGCATGATCGCGCTTATGCGGTTCTGCATACCCAAAATGTGTTCAATCACACTTTTATGGGGGGTGCGCTCTTGCTCCCATGTTTCCTTTGCCAGGTCCAACAATCCCCGGGGATGTCGCCCGTATAACAATTCAAAAGGCGAAAACCCCGTGGATGCCTGTGGCACCTCACGGATGGCAAACATCAAATAGGGAAGCATCATATCCCAGTCTTTCCCGTCTTTTGAAATCACCCTTTTTAGCATGGTTTTCAGGGTTTTATTGAACCGCTCGACTAAACCGTCCGTTTGAGGATGATACACAGACGTACGCAACTGCTTGATCTGGAGTAGCCAGCACAGCGCTTTGGTCACTTTAGACATGAATGGGGTCCCCTGATCCGTAAGGATCTCCTTGGGCAACCCCACCCGGCAGAACACAGCAAACAACTCCCGAGCTATAAGCTTTGCTGCAGTATGTCTGAGAGGTATCGCCTCGGGATACCGGGTGGCATAGTCAACGATCACTAGGATGTGTTGGTGCCCTCGAGCGGACTTTACGAGGGGCCCCACCAGATCCATCCCTATCCGTTCAAAAGGGACTTCTATAATGGGTAACGGTACCAACGGACTGCGAAAATGGGTCACGGGTGCGGTAAGCTGACACTCCGGGCAGGTTTCGCAGAACCGTTTTACCTCCCCAAAGACCCCGGGCCAATAGAACCTTTGCAATATTCGCTCCTGCGTTTTCTTGACCCCTAGGTGGCCACTCATCAGGTGTTTATGAGCTAAGTCGAGGACCCGCCGGCGATACGGCTGGGGCACCACCAACTGTTCTACCCCCACGCCCCGTATTTCATCTACCCGGTAGAGTAAATCTTGCTTAAGAGCGAAATGGGGGTACCTTACCTGGGCACCGGGCAGCTGTGCCACCCCGTCAACTACTGTCACCCGACTCCGGGCATGTATTAACGTAGGGTCCTGGAGTTGGGCTGTCCCAAACGTATCCGGGGACGCCTCCAACTCCGGGATAGGCTCGACCATCTCAGCCTCTCCTGCCAATACCTCTAGGGGTGACCTATCGGGTTCACACTCTGTCCCTATCATGGTGACCCCTACGGCAGGCGTCCCGGATTCAGGATTGTAGGGCTCAGGTCCCGGACTGATCAATATCTGAGGGGACTTAGGGGGTCCCCTCCATAAAGTCCAAAAATAGGGCAGATCCCTTCCTAGGATCACGTCATAAGGAAGAGTGTTAAGAAGTCCCACCTCATGTTGCACCTGACCGCAAGGTGCTGTGATGGTGATAATCCCTGTGGGATAGTCTCGGCGGTCCCCATGTATGCAAACCACCCCCACGGTACGTCCGGTGGCCTTTACTTTAGCTTTAGGGTTGATCGCACAAGGGTCACTAAGCTTCCGGAATCCAACAATCCTGTAACCGGACATCCATTCACCTGTATTTGGCACAAGTGGGGCTCCGTCTCTGGGGAGACCAGGTCAGCGGTACACACCACCTGAGCATACATTGAACCCCGCCGGGTAACCCCACAATCCATAGGCTCCGTGGTGAGTGGACACTGGGCTTCCATATGTCCCACCCGCTGGCACCGCCAACATCTAATGGGGACGGAAACCCCCTTGACGGGTTGTCGTTTAGGGTACAGAACCTTCCGGACCTCAGGAATGGCGGGCGCGGCCTCAGACGGGATGGTAGGGGACTCCTGTACCGTTGTCAGCGGTGGGTCTTTGGCCCTAGGCTTGGAGGGGCCGGACCGACGGGCGGTACGCAAAGTCTCAGTGTCCCGTATCAAGTCCTGCGTAGCCACATGCCGCTCTACCAGGGACACTAATTGGTCGAGGGTATTCGGGTCACCCTGTCCTACCCACCGTTGAACGGTGACGGGTAAAGTGCGCACAAAACGATCCACTACTACCCTTTCCACAATTTGCGCTGGGCTCAGAGTGTCAGGCTGCAACCACTTTTTCACAAGATGCAACAAGTCATAGGCCTGGGAGCGTACGGGTTTGGCTTCCTCATAGAACCACTGATTTACCCGCTGAGCCCGTACATAGGTATTTACCCCCAACCGAGCCAGTATTTCGGCTTTCAGGGTCACATAGTCAATGGCGTCCTCGGTACAGAGGTCCAGGTACGCTTTTTGGGGTTCCCCCGTCAGATAGGGCGACAATACCTCAGCCCACTGGGGGGTCGGCAGCTTTTCCCGCTCGGCCACCCGCTCAAACACCGCCAGGAACGCTTCCACATCATCCCCCGGGGTCATCTTTTGCAACGCTTGTCTCACCGCTTTCCGGACGCTGCCGTCGTCACCCGGTCCCGGGGTTGTTGCTGCCGGTCCGGCACGGATCGACTTGGCCAGGAGGACCATCTGTTCCTGGTGCCTCTGTTCCTGCAATTTC
Source organism: Anomaloglossus baeobatrachus (assembly GCF_048569485.1). NCBI lineage: Eukaryota > Metazoa > Chordata > Amphibia > Anura > Aromobatidae > Anomaloglossus > Anomaloglossus baeobatrachus. Next base: position 481,947,834 of record NC_134354.1, on the reverse strand, counting down.
AAGGATTGCTGGTGCTGTTGCTGCTGATGATCCAACGTCCGGATCAGGTGTGTATTCATCTGTTGTTGCTGTGCAGTAGCCTGAGCCAGCTGCTTTAGTATGTCCTCCATGGCGTTGCCGGGTTTGGGCTGTAGTATAGCCGCTTGAATCCAGGACATGTGCTACCGGTTCACCAGAAATGGAAGCTACACGTCACCGGGCTGGCATGCCCGCATTCTCCACCATATGTGAGGTAGCGTGGTCGGCTGCGCAGCAGAAGACACGGGATCCAGGCATTAAGGTTCACAGCACACGGTTTAATGTCCAAACAAAAATCCACAACAATATACATGTGCCTCTCCAGCAGAGAGCTCAGGGAGTTCTGTTCACTCCCTCACACCCGGCACACCTGCCCTTGTTCCTGTTTCCATTTAACCCTTCCTTCAGCCTGTAGGGAAACAGCATTAACCCTAGAGTGGATTTACTTTCTATCATGGAGTGAGCACAACCGGGGCGAGACATACCGGCCGTCATAGATAACCCCGGTCACAGTCTCACAATATATACAGCTCTGGCAAAAATTAGGAGACCACTGCAAAATTTTCAGTTTTTCTCTTTATTTTTTTCTTTATTATTCTTCATTTTTCTCTTTTCAGGTTAGTCCAACAGACAATCACAGACACTCATTCTCTGTGCTGTGTCTGTGATTGCCTGACATGACAGTACTGTAAAAATAAATAAATCATTAAAAAAAATGACATAGCGTCCTGCGGTATTTTTGATTCTCAGCGCAGATAAAGCGGACGACTACGGGCTACCACTCCCATCTGTCTGGCTTTACCTTGGCTGGCAATCAAAATACAGGGAAGCCCATTATTTATTTTTTAATTATTTAAAAAAATGAAAAAAAAAAAAGCGCGGGCTCCTGTCGTGTTTTGATCGTCAGTCAGGTAAAATTAGGCAACTGGGGGCTGGGATTCTCAGCAGCATGCAGCCGTCCCTGGAAATGGCGCATTGTTTCTTAGCACCATTTCCAGGCGCTTTACCCGGCTCGTCCAGCGGCCCTAATGCGGTGGGACGCTGGGTAATAAAGGGGTTAATACCATCTTTGTATTCTCAGATGGTACTAAGCCCGAAATTCATGGTGTCATGCCAATTTAGACATGGCCACCATAAATTTCTAATAAACAGTAAAAAAAAACCACAAACACAGAGAAATTTTTTTATTAGTAATAAAACAAAAAAAACATTTAGAGACTCCATCTTTATTATAAAAAAAATCCTTAGTCCGACGTAATCCACAGGAACAGCAATGTCGCTTCTTTTCAACATATTTATAAATGACCTTGTTGGGGGCATGCGGAATAGAATTTCAATATTTGCAGATGATACTAAACTCTGCAGGGTAATCAATACAGAGGAGGATAATTTTATATTACAGGGAGATTTATGTAAATTGGAGGATTGGGCTGAGAAGTGGCAATTGAAGTTTAATGTAGATAAATGTAAGGTCATGCACTTGGGTAGAGGAAATAACATTTATGATTATGTACTTAATTGTAGAACACTGGGTAAAACAGACACAGAAATAGACTTGGGTGTATGGGTGGATGGTAAACTTCACTTTAGTGGACAGTGTCAGGCAGCTGCTGCCAGGGCTAATAAAATAATGGGATGTATTAAAAGAGGTATAAGTGTTCATGAAAAAAATATAGTTCTACCTCTGTACAAGTCACTAGTGCGACCGCACTTAGAATACTGTGTACAATTCTGGTCACCGATATATAAGAAGGACATAGCTGAACTGGAGAGGGTGCAGAGAAGAGCCACCAAGATTATTAGAGGAATGGGGGGCTGCAATACCAAGACAGGTTATTAAACTTGGGGTTATTTAGTTTGGAAAAACGAAGGCTTAGGGGGGATCTAATCACAATGTATAAATATATGAGGGGACAGTACAGAGACCTTTCCAAAGATCTTTTTACACCTAGGCCTGCGACTGGAACACGGGGGCATCCGCTACGTCTTGAGGAAAGAAGGTTTAATCATAATCACAGACGAGGATTCTTTACTGTGCGAGCAGTGAGACTATGGAACTCTCTGCCGCATGATGTTGTAATGAGTGATTCACTACTAACATTTAAGCAGAGCCTGGATGCCTTTCTTGAAAAATTTAATATTACCAGTTATGTATATTAGATTTTATGACAGGGTATTGATCCAGGGAACTAGTCTGATTGCCGGATGTGGAGTCAGGAAGGAATTTTTTCCCCATTGGAACTTGTTTGCCACATTGGGGTTTTTTTTTTTGCCTTCCTCTGGATCAACATGTTAGGCTACGGGTTGAACTAGATGGACTTAGAGTCTCCCTTCAACCTTAAAAAACTATGATACTATCACTCTGTACAGACCACAGTCTATACAAAGTGAGAAGCAGAGAGAGCATTGTCAGCTTTGCTACATTGCTCTGAACAGAGTGAGAATCAGGCTGAGAGTGAGGAGATGATTATACTTGCGTCTCGCAATCCATCACCCCGCAAAGCCCTACGCTCTCAGGACAGGAGTGCCTCAGCTGCATGGAAATATATGCAGTCGATCGCTCCTGTCAGGAGATTGTTCACCATGATGTGATGCAATACTCCACAGTGACAATCACTTAACAGGACCTTTGATGACATCATAGTCATGTGACCAGTCTGTAACCAATGAGGTAATACAACATTCACACCTGATGGGTCACATGGCCATGACATCACGGAAGGTCCTTTAACCTGAGAGCACAGCAATGATCAAGCAGAAGCGGATGGTAGACAGAGTCTGCAGGACTTGCCGCGGAACCTGTAAGTATAATGACAATGTTTTTTAATAATGTGCTTTTTTTGTTACAGTCCCTGGACCCGATCTGGACCCAATCTGTAAAACGAACTTCCCAGGAAAGCTCGTGATCGGGATCGTGTACATGATCACTATGTGATCGATACGATCCCCGATCTTTACAGTTCAGGATCGCCCATCACTAGTACTGGCAAGTGCCTTTGACAGAGGCTGCTAGGAGAAAACAGCCTTTGTAACGCCCAAAGGACTGTATCAGTATACGGTATTACCTTTTGGTTTACATGGGGTACCAGCGAAATTCCAAAGGTTAATGGATGTCATCCTCCGTTCCCATCGCCGATACACCTAAGCCTATCTTGATGACATTATGGTATTTACTGCAGATTGGGAAAATCACTTACCAAAGCTTTAAGCAGTAGTGGACTCTCTCTGACAAGTGGGGCTAACCGCCAATCCAGAAAAATGTATCCTAAGGATGGAAGAAGCTCGATATCTAGGGTACGTCATTGGACGAGGAGTCATCAAAGCCCAAGTAGACAAGCTAGAGGCAATTAAGAACTGGCTCTGTCCCCTCACAACAGTATTATACATAGTATTATATACATCATTAGCCCCACATAGCTCCCTATAGATAGTATTAGCCCCCATAGTCCCCTATAAACAGTGTTAGCCCCCTGTATAAATTATGAGCTACACATAGTCCCCTACAGAGAGCATTAGCCATCATATACCCTCCTATATACCAGCACACATAGAGGGAAAAAAAAAACACAGACTCATCTTGCTCCCATACCGGAGCTGCATACTCTTGCTCGTTAAAGTAGCAGAAAAAATAGTAATTCCAGCATCATGTCTAATAAATTAAAAAAAAACAAAACAAAAAACAACAATTTATTTCTTCATATTAAAAGCCTACAAACATGTTGGTAGGACATCCAAAAATTTTAAAATCTGCGTCTCTTGCTCGTTCAAACCTGGTATGGTTGTTAAAATGGCCACTGGCCTACTACGGTAATATTTCTAACTGCTGATGGCTAGTTATCGGTGGGCCTCCTGTACATTCTGCTTAGGGGGGCCCACTGACAGTCCAAGGTCGATCGGAGCATCGTCCAGTGTCCCACCAGGCCTCTCCAATCCAGGATGTACCCTTAGGCCGGCTTCTCACTTGCGATTTTCTCGCAGTAGTGCAATGCGAGAAATTCTCATATTGCACTCGGACACATGTTAATCAATGAGGCAGCTCCCATCTGCTATTTTTTTCTCAGTCCAAATCGGACTGAGAAAAAAATCGCAGCATGCTGCGTTTTGTAGAGTTTCTCGCGCGAGTCTCTCCAATGCAACTCTATGGGAGCGGGTAAATAAACGGATGTCACACGGACCGGCACTCACACCATCCTAGTGACATTCGTTTTTCTAAATACATTTATCGCATGTTTCACAAAACACTGGAAATGAGTGAGGTCTCACAATGTCGGTCAATCTCTATCTTTGTCAGTCGGTCTCTCCCTCTCGGTCTCTATTCTCTCTCTGTCGGTCGGTCTGTCGGTCGGTCTCTCTCTCTCTGTCGGTCTCTCTCTCTCTGTCCATGTCGGTCTATTCCTTTCCCCCCCTCTCATACTCTCCAATCCCCGATCACCAGCGCGGCGCTGCGCGGCGTTCACACTGCTTCGGTGGCTTCTCCTCTTTTGAAAAAGCCGGCCGCTCATTATTCAATCTCGTATTCCCTGCTTTACCCGCCCACCGGCGCCTATGATTGGTTGCAGTCAGACACGTCCCCATGATGATTGACAGCTGTCTCACTGCAACCAATCACAGCTTCCAGTGGGTGGGTCTATATCATGTAGTAAAATAAATAAATAAATAATTAAAAAAAACAGCGTGCGGTTCCCCCCAATTTTAATACCAGCCAGGGTAAAGCCACATGGCTGAAGGCTAGTATTGTCAGGATGGGGAACCCCACGTTATGGGGAGCCAACCACCCTAACAATATCAGCCAGCAGCCACCCGGAATAGCCGCATCCATTAGATGCGACAGTCCTGGGACTGTACCCGGCCATCCCGAATTGCCCTGGTGTGGTGGCAATCGAGGTAATAAGGAGTTAATGGCAGCAGCCCATAGCTGCCACTAAGTCCTAGATTAATCATGGCAGGCGTCTCCCCGAGATACCTTCCATGATTAACCTGTAAGTTTAAGAAAATGAAGACATACACCAAAAAATCCTTTATTTGAAATAAATAACAAAAAAAACCAACCTCTTTCACCACTTTATTCAAGTCCCCAAATACCCTTCTATGTCCTACATAATCCACAGAGGTCCCTCGACGCTGTCACCTCTGCTACATCGGAAGCTGACAGAGAGCAGTCACAGACCACGACCGCTCTCTGTGAGCTCCCCGCAGCGACTGAAGTGAGTTGCGCTATCAGCGATGACGTCACTCAGGTTACCCGCGGCCACAGATCTCAGCGGGAGGACTTCTGCTGTGGTCGCGGGTAACCTCAGTGAAGGCACCCCTGATCGCCTGGCTCACTGCGGTCACTCAGGGAGTTTGCGGTCACCGGCGAGACCTTCACCGGTGACTGAAAATCAGGGGCCATGCCGCACAGACAGAGCCGTAGGATGACAATGAAGTCGGGTGAAGTTCATCCGACTTCATTCTGATCGTTCGGCTCTGTCTGTGTCTGCTGTCAGCGGCCATGTAGCAGAGCTGAATGGCAGATGATATAGTAAAAACGGATCCCATACGCATCAACCACGCATTACACGCACTGCAATCAAGAGAAAAATCCCAGGATGGCAGTGCAGTTGCATTGCACACTGATCATAAAGTGAACTGAAATCATCCGACTTTTTATCATGCAACTCGGACCGATTTTACACGCAAAAGGCTGGAAACACATCTATGCGAGTAAAATCGGTCCGAGTTGGCTGAAAAAAACTCGGCTGATTTTAGTTCACGTTAGGTCAGAGTGCAATGCAACTGCACTGCGATCCTTAAATTTATCTCATGATTGCAGTGCGTGTGTGATCCGTTTGTGATCCTTTTTTTTCTCAGCAGCTGTCACTTGCTATTCAGCTCTGCTACATGGCCGCTGAGAGCAGCCAAAGACAGCCATATAGCAGAGCTGAATGGCAGATGACAGCAGACACAGACAGAGTTGCACGATCAGAATGAACTCGGGTGAACTTCACCCGACTTCATTGTCATGCCACGGCTCTGTCTGTGTCGCGTCCTGATTAGCGGTCACCCGTGAAGGACTCACCTGTGACCGCTAATCCCCTGAGTGACTGAATTGAGCAGCGTGATTAGCGCTGCTGTCACTCTGGTTACCCGCGGCCAGCTGGATCCTCCCCCCGTGACCGCAACTCACCAGTGACTTCATCGCTGTCACTCGGGCAACTTGCTGTCCCTGTTGGAGGATCCAGCGGTGGCCACGAGTTACCTGACTGACATCAGCTGATCGTGCTTCTCACCTCAGTTGCTCCGTGAAGGTGACAGGAGCGGCGGTGTCTTCTGCAGCTCCTGTCACCTTCATGTAGCAGAGCTGGAAGCGACGCGGGACCTCCGTGGATTACGTCGGACAAGGATGGGTTTTTTACGTACTTAATAAAGTGGTGAACGAGGGTCTTTGTTATGGTTTATTATTTCAAATAAAGGATTTTTTCACTGTGTGTATTAACTTTAATTTACAGGTTAATCATTGGGGGTGTCTCATAGACGCCTGCAATGATTAATCTAGGATTTAGTGGCAGCTATGGGCTGCCATTAACTCCTTATTACCCCGATTGTCAACGCACCAGAGCAAATCGGGAAGAGCCGGGTACAGTCCCAGAACAGTCGCATCTAATAAAAGCGGCCATTCTGGGCGGCTGCTGACTGATATTGTTAGGCTGGGGGACTCCCCATAATGTGGGTCTCCCCATCCTGAGAATATCAGCCTTCAGCCGTATGGCTTTATCTGGCTGGTATTAAAATTGGGGGGGACCGCACGCCGTTTTTTTAAATTATTTATTTATTTATTTTACTGCACAGCATAGACACACCCACCGGCTGCTGTGATTGGTTGCAGTGAGACAGCTGTCACTCAACGTGGGGGCGTGTCTGACTGCAACCAGTCATAGGTGCCGATGGGCGGGTAAAGCAGGGAATACGAGATTGAATAATGAGCGGCCGGCTTTTTCAAAACAGGAGAAGCCGCCGGAGCAGTGTGAACGCCGTGCAGCGCCACGCTGGTGATCGAGGATCGGTGAGTATGAGAGAGGGGGGGAGAGGGATAGACCGACATGGACAGAGAGTGAGGGACAGAGATAGTGACCGACCGACCAACAGAGAGAGAATAGAGACCGAGAGGGAGAGACCGACTGATAGAGAATAGTGATTGACAGACATTGTGAGACATCATTCGTTTCCAGTGTTTTAGGAAACATGCGAGAAATGTATTTAGAAAATCGGATGTCACTAGGATGGTGTGAGTGCCATCCCGTGACATCCGATTTTTTACACACTCCCATAGACTTGCATTGGAGAGACTCGCAGTAGAAACTCGCAAAAAAGCAGCATGCTGCGATTTTTTTCTCAGCCCTATTTGGACTGAGAAAAAAATCGCAAATGCAAGCTGAATCATTGACTAACATGTGTCCGATTCCAATGCGAGATTTTCTCGCATTGCCCTACTGCGAGAAACTCGCAAGTGAGAAGCAGCCCTAAGTGTGTTTCCAGCCTTAATGTGGTAGAAAAATGAACTTATGCCAAAATTCAATGTACTACACAAGTGTCTTTTGAATTTCTAAGACTCCATTAGTCCTTTTGTATACAGCCAACATAGAGTGGTATAGTCAAAATGACTTCCTACATTAATAATGTATTACGGAATTATGCTTCCTTAGCAGTAGGAACAATTTTAGATGGGTTTTTTTCTAAATGCCTAATAGATGTGTAACATTATGCATAATCATTCCTTTGCACATTGTGTAATACTAGCACACCAACTGTTGTATGTAATTATAAGTACTAAAAACTGATTTTAAAACATGTGAGGCATATTTAACTAACAAACATGTTTTTTTGCTATTGCATATTTTTTACAGCTCTGCAGCAGTGAGGAATTTTGGGAAAAAATGAAACCAAAAACAGAAATGAGTTTTAATGCTGTTAACAGAAAAATCAGTCCTGTTTCTATAAAGGCAGGAAAGCACAGTGAAAAGGTGCAAGGTCCAGTGTGGATGCGAAGAAGAAGAAACACATTATTTTAGTGAAATTCAAGACATGTTGGTATTGACTGTAGTTTACCTATTCTGCAGTGGACACTGATACATGTTCTCACTTAGTTTACGCCATACAAGCACATAAAAGCATTCCTTCCCCTTCCTTCCTATTATTACAATTATTTATTATTTACATTCTTCACTCTTGACTAAAAGTAGCTGTCAGCCGAATGCTCTATCAACTGAGATCTGTTCTTCATGACTCCGCCATTCACCCGCACACTCAACTGGGCTTGTGTTCTCAACGGGCAGACAAACAAGCGCCTGTCAGACACCTCACTTATGAGCAAAAGGGTTCAATCTAGCTCTTTTTTCTTGAAAATATCTGCCATTGTAGTCAGGGCACCCAATACGCACATCAGATTGTTGACTGGCCATGCCAAAATCTGTGTGTTGAACCAATGTGTACCTTATCAGTATGGCCAGCATACGATTTGACGAGTGGAAAATTGAATATTTGCTCCATATTTCATATATTAATAATTAGAATAACTTTTGAATATCTGTTGTTTTCATTAACAATTTATGTATGAATGAGTAGGACTGAACAGAAGAGCATCCCATTCACAAAAAAAATCAAAGTATGCAATATCTGGTTTTCAGGGCACCGAAAGGACACTGTAAGACTTAATTTCAAGGCTTCGTTGCAGAAAAGGCTCCAGACATCATACAGTTAAAAAAAACTTTAAATACCTAAGAAAAATTGAATTATACTTACGTGTAATTTCTTTGGTTTTACTTAGTGTAAATGTTTATTACTGCTTTTACAGCATTAACATGACAATATCTTACTAACTGCTAGAACAATGATGTCGGCAAAGACTGCTAACAACACATTAGTATGGTATGATGTTTATTTACTTGCATACAGAAACATGGAAATGCTGCAAGTATCACTAATCCCACAAAAGTACACTGGAAAAAACATTAATACATCTTTATGAAACTGTATGTACTATCTCTGCATTCTTTTTGATTGGACTAAAAGGTCGACTAGCATTTCACATTAAATAAGAATAATAAATATAAAGATTGCTCAAAGCTACTGGTAGTGTTCTCTCTCCCTGAAACGTAAATATCAACTCAGTAAATGGGCTGTGGTACAATTCATTAGGAGCTCTTTGGCACAAAATGGGTTAGCAGAACGTATGCACCATTTTTCTACTCTCCAGGGGAAGAATGAGGCAGGCAACATGTGGTTTGGCTTCAGCTTCTTTTGTCCATAGTCAAAAGTTGAGTCAGAGAACTTGCATAAATGCTTTTCTATCCAAGACCTGTGGTTTATCCAGCATCTTCACTCTTCTCTGAGCTTCTTCCAGATATGTTGTCTGCATCATTCTTAATGAAAGGTGGTTCCTCTACATATTTATTTGTAAATCCGGTAGTTATGCGACTGCGAGCTCCTGGCTGGTACAGCTGCATGGCCGGGCGATCCTGTTAGCGAGAACACAGTTAGAAGAATACAAGAATTTTGTATATCAAAATAACTTTTTTTTTTATTGTGCAATTATCACCACATGCCAAAATCCAGTGTTGAAGTAAAGCTGCACTTTAGGGAAACGTCAATGGCCCAGGACTGTATTAATAACAATAGTGTATAAAGCTGCCTACAGATGTTTGCTGGCCAGAAGCTTATTCAGATGAAGGCTGGATCTCCTGATTTCCTCCATCTATAGGTTCATCTCAATAAATTAGAATATCCTCAAAAAATTAATTTATTTCAGTAATTCAATACAAAAAGGGAAACGCATATATTATATAGAGTCATTACACACAGAGTGATCTATTTCAAGTGTTTATTTCTGTTAATGTTGATGATTATGGCTTACAGCCAATGAAAACCCAACATTCATTATCTCAGAAAATTAGATTACATAAGACACACTGAAAAAATGATTTTAAACTCTGAAATTTTGGCCTACTAAAAAGTATGTACAGTAAATGCACTCAATACTTCGTCGGGGATCCTTTTGCATTCATTACTGCATCAATGCAGTGCAGCATGGAGCGATCAGCCTGTGGCACTGCTGAGGTGTTATGGAAGCCCAGGTTGCTTTGATAGCAGCCTTCAGCTCATCTGCATTGTTGGGTCTTGGGTCTCTCATTTTCCTCTTGACAATACCCCATAGATTCTCTAGGGGGTTTAGGTCAGCCAAGTTTGCTGGCCAATCAAGCACAGTGATACTGTGGTTATTAAACCGGTATTGGTACTTTTGGCAGTGTGGACAGGTCTCAAGTCCTGCTGGAAAATGAAATTTCTGTCACACTGTACAAAGGCTAGTAAGACGCAGTACAGCGTAATTCCCACTAAGTGGCAGCAGAGTAGTGAAGGAGAGACAAAGAAACACTGTAACGGAAAGGCATCTGAAGTATAGCAGAGTAACCTCAGCAATGTTAACAGGCGAATCACCAGGGGGCAAAAGAGTAGTCAAACAGTCAGGGACTAGCCAGGAAAGTCGAGTCACTGCAATGGGAGGGTCAATATCAAAGTCAGAAAGCAGAACTGAGTCAGAAGCTGGGAGATCAGGTATGCACACACAACACAAACACCAGACAGGAGAGGGAAGTCAGGGGCTGGGACAGGCAGACAAACTGGGGGGGGTCAAAGTCAGGACACAGTAACAGGGAGGCAGAACAGATCAGGAACACTCACCAGAGCCAGTATACATGCTGCAAGGCAGAAATATCACTGGCACTGAGCCATAGGTGGAGGCAATATATAGCGTCCTGGGATCCAGAACGAGGCAAGGGAAGTTAACCCATGGCATGACCAGGCCAGAGCTGGGTGTAACCAGCAGCAGGGAAAGCTGGCCTGGATCATGACAATTTCCATCTCCAAAAAGGTTGGCGGCAGAGGGAAGCATGAATTGCTCTAAAATTTCCTGGTAGATGGCTGCGTTGGCTTTGGTCTTGATAAAAGACAGTGGACCTACACCTGCAAATGGCATACCTCCCCAAATCATCACTAATTGTAGAAACTTCCAACTGCACCTCAAGCAGCTTGGATTGTGTGCCTCTCCACTATTCCTCCAGACTCTGGGACCTTGATTTACAAATTAAATGCAAAATGTACTTTCATCTTGAAACAACACCTTGGACCACTGAGCAATAGTCCAGTTCTTTTTCTCCTTGGCCCAGGTAAAACGCTTCTGGCATTGTCTATTGGTCATGAGTGGCTTGACACAAGGAATGCGACAGTTGTAGTCCATGTCCTGGATATGGCGGTGTGGTGGCTGTTGAAGCACTGACTCCAGCAGCAGTCCACTCCTTGTGAATCTCCCCCAATTTTTGAATGGCCTTTTATTAACAATCCTACCAAGGCTGCCGTTATCTCGGTTGCTTGTGCACCTTTTTCTACCACACTTTTTGCTTCCACTCAACCTTCCATTAATATGCTTGGATACAGCACTCTGAGAACAGCCAGCTTCTTTAGCAATGACCTTTTGTGGCTTACCCTCCTTGTGAAGTATGTCAATGACTGCCTTCTGGTCTTCCCCATGATTGTGTAGCCTACTGAACAAGACTAAGGGACCATTTTAAACACTTCACTTAGGAAGCCTTTGCAGATGTTTTATGGCAATTATTCTAATATTCTGAGATAATGACTTTTGAGTTTTCATTGGCTGTAAGCCATAATCATCAACATTGTCTAAGGGAAGAGCTTAAATGTGTAGATTGGGACAAAGTCATGGTAACTGGGGATACCGAACATAAATGGGGTGAGTTTAAGGATATACTTCTAGAGCCCTGTAAAAAGCTTATAACCTCTGGTAATAAAATGTCCAGGAATAAAAAGAAACCACTATGGATAAATAAGACTGTATAAAGTATAATAAAACAAAAACAAAGGGCGTTTAAAATCTTCAAGGCTGAGAATACAGAAATAGCATTTCAGAAGTATAAAGATATCAATAGGAAATGTAAAAAAGAAATCAAACAAGCAAAATTAGTTACTGAAACAAAAATCACCAATGACATTAAAATAAATCCCAAAATCTTTTATAAATACATTAATGCCAAAAGGAAAACAAAGGATAGTATTGGCCCCTTAAAATATAATAACAAGTTAATGTTCAAGTAGAAAATATAAGAAAAGGACCGCACAATCCACATGCCAAGTGATACTTCTTTTATTCCAAAAGGTGCAGCATAAAAAGCAGGGAGGGAGCTGGGTGCAGGCTCCTCCAAGGGATGACAGCCGTTTCGCGTTGGTGTACGCTTCGACTGGTCTGGTGTCTGGTGTACGCTTTGACTGGTCTGGTGTATGCTTCGACTGGTGGACCAGTTGAAACTACACCAACGCGAAATGGCCGTCGTTCCTTGGAGGAGCCTGCACCCAGCTCCCTCCCTGCTTTTTATGCTGCACCTTTTGGAATAAAAGAAGTTCACTTGGCATGTGGATTGTGCGGTCCTTTTCTTCTATTTTCTACTTGAACATTCTCTGGACGTCTGTCATTTTGTTGGACGAGCACTCTGCAGCTGTAAATGCCTGAAGCCCAGGTTCCATTCCGTTCACCTGTGAGACCCCCGCATGGTAAACCTAGTAGTGCAGGGCTGTATCTACAATTTTTTGTTTTATAATAACAAGTTAGTTATAGAGGACAAACAAAAGACTGAAATATTAAATAGACATTTCTCATCTGTGTTCACTAAGAAATTGACTGTTCCAGTGATCATTCAACAAGTGAAAAATCAAAGTTCACCACCTAATATAATTAATTTTAACACAAGAAGAAGTACGCCTATGTCTGAGTAAATTAAACATTGACAAATCCCCAGGGCCAGATGGCATTCATCCACGTATATTTAGGGAATTGAGCTCCGTAATCAACAGACCGCTGTATCTCATCTTTTTAGACTCGCTTGTAACAGGGTTGGTGACTCAGGATTGGAGGATTGCTGATGTGGTACCAATATTTAAGAAAGGTAAGAGGGTAGATCCGGGCAACTACCGTCCAGTAAGCCTGACATCAGTAGTATGCAAAGTTTTTGAGGGCATTTTAAGGGATGACATGCAAAAATATATTGCAGAAAATAATATAATAACTTACAGACAGCATGGATTCATGAAAGATAAGTCATGTCTAACCAACCTGTTGGGGTTCTATGAGGGGGTAAGTGCAAACCTGGATATTGGTAATGCAGCTGATGTGATTTATTTGGACTTTGCAAAGGCATTTGATACTGTACCACATAATAGCCTTATAGTAAAGCTCCAGAAGCAAGGACTAGGGAAAATTATATGCAACTGGGTAAGGAATTGGCTAAAAGATAGGAAACAAAGAGTAGTCATAAATGGTACATTCTCTACATGGGCTATAGTCAGCAGTGGGGTGCCGCAGGGATCTGTGCTAGGACCGATTCTTTTTAATCTTTTTATTAATGACCTTGTGGATGGGATTGATAGTAAAGTGTCAGTCTTTGCTGATGACACCAAACTATGTAGGATATTAAAAACTGACCTTGATAGTACAATATTACAAAAAGATCTGGATAAGATGGCAGAATGGGCAGATACTTGGCAAATTAGATTTAATGTTGATAAATGTAAAGTAATGCACCTAGGATGAAGTAATCCTATAGCTGCGTATACATTAAATGGAAGTAAACTAGGGACTACAGAACAGGAGAAGGACTTGGGTATTCTTATTACAAATAAGCTGAGCAGCAGCACTCAATGTCAGGCAGCAGCTGCTAAAGCAAACAAGATGTTAGGATGTATAAATAGAGAAATTAGATCCCGTGATCCCAACGTATTGTTACCCCTCTATAAATCACTTGTAAGGCCAGATCTGGAATATGGGGTCCAGTTTGGGCTCCACATTTTAAAAAGGACATTCAGAAGTTAGAGTCAGTTCAAAGGCAGCTAACTAGACTACCACAAGGAATGGAACGCCTCCCATATGATGACAGGTTAAAAAAGTTAGATATGTTTAGTTTAGAAAAAAGACGTCTCAGAGGATATCTCATTTATATGTGTAAATACATGTGTGGTCAATATAAAGGACTGGCACATGACTTATTTCTTCCAAAGACAATACTAAGGACCAGTGGGCATACACTGCGAGTGGAAGAAAAGCGATTCTGATAGCTAAATAGGAAAGGGTTCTTTACAGTTAGAGCAGTCAGACTGTGGAATGCCCTGCCACAAGAGGTAGTAATGGCAGATACTATAACAGCTTTTAAAAAAGGGCTGGATGATTTCCTCAGCACACACAACATTGTTGGTTATAAATTACTTAATTACAAAATGTAAAACTGGTGAAGGAAGGTTGACCTAGATGGACCTAGGTCTTTTTTCAACCTAAGTAACTATGTAACTATGTAACATTAACAGAAATAAACACTTGAAATAGATCACTCAGTAATGACTCTATATAATATTTACATTTCCCTTTTTGTATTGAATTAATGAAATAAATTAACTTTTTGAGGATATTCTAATTTATTGAGATATACTTGTATATGTATGCTTGAGGAGATGAGAGAATGTTCCATTTAGGACACAGGTTCTAGCATGTTGAAATCCAACATGTCTGATCTTCCTTTTCCACACCATATCTGCTGTCAGGGCATGAAATCACACATAGCATATTGCTGTCTTTTTTGTGGTGTTAGGTTACAAAAGATGTGCCCGCTTTAAATTCTGATTATAATAGTGAAATAGTAAAGAAATCTATATAGAAAGTGTTTCTGATCGCAGCTTTTGGAGGTCAAAAGCAGTTTTCATATCACTCCTCCAAAGTAATGAATGAAAGCTTGTGCAAGAAAACAGTATATTAATTGTACATTGCCCACAGCAAACATTGAAATTCAAATAGTCATTTATTATGTTTTATAAAAACACACTTGAATAGTTTCTATGGAGAATGGCACTATTTTTCATTGTGATATTTCATTTGTGATGCTGTTTTTTGCCACGAATCACACATTTTTACTTCTACTCACCATGATGTGCATTTTTGGTTTATAAATGCAACCTAAATTACTAAAACTGAAAGCAATAACATCCAGAAAAGGTGCTACATGGAAATGATAAATGTGGTTATTTTTATATACAGTATATCACAAAAGTGAGTACACCTCACATTTTTGTAAATACTTTATTGTATCTTTTTATGTAACAACACTGAAGATATGACCCTTTGTTACAATGTAAAGTAGCCAGTGTACAGGTTGTATAACAATGTACATTTGGTGTGCCCTCGAAATAACTTAATACACAGTCATTCATGTCTAAATTGCTGACAACAAACGTGAGTACAGCCTCAAGTGAAAATGGTCAATTTGTGCCCAAAGTGTCAAAATTTTGTGTAGCCACCATAATTTTCAAGCACAAGCTTAAGGGCATGGAGTTCATTAGAGCTTCACAAGAGTCACTAGAATCCTCTTTCAATCCTCCATGATGGCATCACGGAGCTGGTGGATGTTTGAGAGCTTGCACTCCACCATCTTCTGTTTGAACAAGCCCAACAGATGCTAAATAGGGTTTAGGTCTGGAGACATGTTTGGCCAGTCCAGCACCTTTACCTTTAGCTTCTTTGGCAAGGCAGTGGTTGTCTTGTAGGTGTGTTTGGGCTCATTATGATGTTAGAATACGAAGGGAGGAAATCTGGCTCTGTTGCAGTATGTCACAGTACACGTTGGCATTCATGGTTCCTTCAATGAACTGTTTTTTACAGCCGGCAGCACTCATGCAGCCCAAACTATGACACTTCCACCATTATGCTTGACTGTAGGCAAGACAAACTTGTCTTTGTACACCTCACCTGGTTGCTGCCACACATGCTTGACACCATTTGCACCAATTAAGTTTATTTTGGTCTCATGAAACCACAGGACATAAATCCAGTAATCTATGTCCTTAGCTTGTTTTTAGAAAACTGCGGGCTTTTCTGTGCATCATCTTTAGAAGAGACTTCCTTCTGGAACAATGCAGACCAATTTGATGCAGTGTTCGGTGTATGGTCTGAGCACTGACAGACTGACTCCCCCCACCCCCGTAACCTCTGCAGTAATGCTGGAAGCTTTCATATGTCTATTCTGAAAAGAAAATCTCTGGATGTGACGCTGAGCATGAATTCTCAAGTTCCTTGGTCGACCATGGCGAGGTCTGTTTTGAGTGGAACATGTCTCTTTAAACTGCTGTATGATCTTGGCCACTATGCTGCAGATCAGTTGCAGGGTGTTGGCAATCATCTTATAATCTAGGCCATCTATATGTAGAGCAAAAATTCTTTTTTCGGATCCTCAGAGAATTCTTTGCCATGAGGCACCATGTTGAACTTCCAGTGACCAGTATGAGAGTGTGTGAGTGATCACATAAAATTTAAACCGCCAGCCCTACATTCATACTTGAGACCTTGCAGTACTAATGAGAAACATGACAAAAAGGAGGAAAAATGGCTAATTGGGCACAAATTGGCCACTTTTACTTAGGGGTGTACTCACTTTTGTTGCCAGTGGTTTAGACATTAATGGCTGAGTGTTGAGTTGTTTAGAGGGCACTCCAAATGCACACTGTTATACAAGCCGTACACTGACTACCTTACATTGTATCAAAGTGTCATATCTTCAGTGTTGACCCATGAAAAGATCTAATAAAATATTTACAAATACTGTATGTGAGGTGTTCTCACTTTTGTGATATTCAGTATATATGGTATTTATATGGTAGGTTGTTATGCTTTACTCTTGCTTCATGAAGAACACTCTTTATAGGGGGAATATTTAGCTAATGAGAAATGATCCTAAAAGAATAAAAGAACCTTATTTCTTATGCGCTCCTTTTTGGATGCCATGTCATCACACTTGTCCTCTTTACCCAGTTTGTCTACAGCATCCGCTGCAAAGTTGTTGTTGTGGCTCCCTTTCCTGGTCCGATCTTGGCTGAATCCTTTTCCCCATTTCTGGTCATCTTCATTCCTTCTAAGAAACTTGTCAAACTCATAGTGGCTTCTCGGTTTTCTGCCATCATCCATTCGATGATACCTTTGTCGATCTTGATCTTTATCTCTGTATCTCCTTTCCAAATCTCTTTGCTCCTTGTCACTATCATTTTGTGTTCTACAACCAGAAAACATGGTATTTATTTTATGTTTTGTGTAAAGAGGTTTTCCAGTACTTTGATATTGACTGATCCTTAGGATCAGCAATAACCAGCTCCACCGGGAGTCAGATGTAAAGAGTGTACGGTGCAGAACAGCATAGCTCAGTACCCTGTTTAGATGATATTGCTGAGAACTGGACAAGAGCGATTCAACCCAATGAAAGTTGTTCCGCCATACCCATCAGTAGCCACTAAACACTGATCAGCTGTGTGGTTCCGGTGCATACATTGTTTTTATGTGCCTCCCGTTTGAGCGGATATCAGCTGATTAGTGGGGGTGCTTGGTGTTGAAACCCACCGATCAGACATTAATTACCTATGTGAAGGATCTTTGATTGGCTGTTGTCGATATATATATAAATAAATAAATAAAACTTACTTATTATTATTATTATTTATTTCTAGAGCACCATTAATTCCATGGTGTTGTACATGAGAAGGGGTTACATACAGAATACATATACAAGTTATAGTAGACAGACTAGTACAGGAAGAGGGCCCTGCCCTTGCGGGCTCACATTTTCTGCATTCTATACTTATGTTCTTTACTTCTGAATTATTGGGCCAATTTCAGGCCATCTCTAATAGCCCTGTAAGTTCCATTTCTGCTGGTATTTTCTATCGGATGAAAGCTTCCTCCCTGTCTTTGATGTATTTTTCTGGCTGTCTGATTCAGTTCATTAGCTAAAGCCTGCTTTACACGCTGCAATTTCTTGTGCGATCGCATGTGGGATCGCACCCGCCCCCATCGTTTGTGAGGCACGGGCAATTTCTTGCCCGTGTCGCACAAAGTCGTAACCCCCCCGTCACACGTACTTACTTTCCAAACAACCTCACTGTGGGCGGTGAACATCCACTTCCTGAAGGGGGAGGCACGTTCGGCATAACAGCGACGTCACACAGCGGCCGGCCAATAGAAGCGGAAGGGCGAAAATGAGCGTGACGTAAACATCCCGCCCACCTTCTTCCTTCCGCATTGCTGGTGGGACGCAGGTAAGCTGCAGTTCATCGTTCCCAGGGTGTCACACGAAGCGATGTGTGCTGCCTCGGGAACAATGAATAACCAGCGCGCAGAAGGACGTTCGATTTTTAGAACATGAGCGACGTGTCAAAGATCAACGATAAGGTGAGTATTTTTGCACGATCACACTTGCTCGTAGCTGTCACACGCTGTGATATGTCAAACGATGCCGGATGTGCGTCACTACCGACGTGACCCCGACGACATATCATTAGATATATCATAGCGTGTAACGTATCCTTAAGTCATTCCCCTTTTCTATCACAGTTGATGTAGTTAGTGTAGGGGGCTAGTTTAGCTAATGAACCGAGACAGACAACTAGCCCAGTTCATACATGTCGCTGACACAGAAAAGAGGAGTCTCTCTGTTGATTTTGGAACAATAGCGATGAGCTGGGGTCTGAAAGTGCAGTGTTCAGATTCATTAATTTACATTTATTTAATTTACAATGGACAACAGCCAAGCAACGTTTTTAAAGAGTCTAACAAGCCCTTCAAGAAACTTATAAAATAATTAATTTTCTTTTCAAAAGTTAGGCTTTATATGTTATACATGTATACAGACAAAAATACATATATGGACACGTAGCTATATTTGAATATTAACCAATATTTCTTAAATGGATGAGTTTATAAAAGTGTTATTGATCATATAACTTTATTAAAGGCAAAATTATATCTACAATGAGTGGGATAATAAAAAAGACTTGCTATGTGCTGTGCATGAATGTTTATTCTCTTACTGAAATACTGGACATCACATCACAAATAGTGATATCGTGCTGCTATTGCTGGAGCCATAATACTGTATGTGCTGCTCTATTAGTCTGGGTGATGCAATAAGTACTAGTAATTCAGCAGAACAGAACTATGATATGATACTAGTAATATGGCAGCAAATACTATATTGCTTATTTTGGTGTTTTGGGTGTTTGTATTACTTGTTAATGATAAAAAAGAAAACTTATGAAGTTGTCTGACTATGGGAAACTCACTGGGATCGAGAGGCTGCTGTCAATGACTACTGAGAGGTGACTTAGGAGCTACAGACATCAATACAATGGATTCCCGTACCTAGGGCATCCTACCTAGCTTGATGACAGATCCACTAGGGCGGGCTTTGCACGTTGCGACATCGCAAGCCGATGCTGAGATGTCGCACGCAATAGTCCCCGCCCCAGCAGCGATATCCTTGTGATAGCTGCCGTAACGAACATTATCGCTACGGCAGCTTCACATGGACTCACCTGTCCTGCGAGCGTCGCTCTGGACGGCGACCCGCCTCCTTATTAAGGGGGCGGGTCGTGCGGCGTCACTGCGACGTCACACGGCAGGCGGCCAATAGGAGCGGAGGGGCGGAGATGAGCGGGATGTAAACATCCCGCCCACCTCCTTCCTTCCGCATATCCTACGGAAGCCGCGGTGACGCCGGTAGGAGATGTTCCTCGCTCCTGCGACTTCACACACAGTGATGTGTGCTGCCGCAGGAGCGAGGAACAACATCGAACCGTCGCGTCAGCGTAATTATGGATTACGCCGACACTGCACCGATGATGCGATTACGATGCTTTTGCACTCGTTAATCGTATCATCGAGCCTTTACACACTACGATGTCGCATGCGATGCCGGAAGTGCGTCATTTTCAATTTGACCCCACCGACATCGCACCTGCGATGTCGTAGTGTGCAAAGCCCACCCAAGTCTATGAAAATGACAGCTAGCACATGGATGGCATCAGTGTGCTGTCCGTGTGCTGTCCAGGATTAACTGTGAAGATCCGGAATCGCACTTATTTCAAAGGGAGAATTCTCTCTAATTCATTCAATAAGTCACGCACCTCTAGCTAGATGTAACCAAACCCTAATGAACAGAGAATGAAAGTGTTCAGAAATGCTTCTTTGTTCTCCATCACACATGTTATTTTTCCAGCAGTTTTTAGCACTTTAAGACCTGCAACACACATCCGTTTAATTTGTACGTGTGCGGTACGTATTTGCACGTACCGGAGACACGTACACACGGAGACCCATGTTATTCAATGGTAGATGGCACACACACGTAAAATCACACGGAACGTGTGACCGTGTGGTAAGTACGTGTGTGCGCTTTTCTACACGGACGACATGTCCGTTTTTGGCCGGCAGCACGCAGGCACGGACCCGCTTTAGTCTATGGGTCCGTGCCTGCACGTACCGCACACGGAGTATGTCCGTGTTCAGCACGTTTCGTGCGTGTCCGTTTTTACACTAGCGATCTTATTTTTTGTTTTTTTAAATTAAATTCAGTATACTTACCTTTTTTTCTGCTGTTCTCAGTCATACTTACATTGGCGCTCGTTTTTTTTCTTCCCCCGGCTCATACCGCTCCCCGATCAGCAGTGCGGCGAGGAACAGCTATGCAGAGAATACGCGGCAACAATTACTTTGAATATGCCGGCCGCTCATTAATCAATCTCGTATTCCCTGCTTTCCCCACCCACAGACGCCTGTGATTGGTTGCAGTCAGACACGCCCCCTACGCTGAGTGACAGCTGTCTCACTGCACCCAATCACAGCAGCCGGTAGGGATGAAGGGAATAGCGCGATCAGCTGTATTCAACGGTGGCCGCGGATAACCTCAGTGACAGCTCAGCTGATCGCGCTATTCCCTTCATTAGCTGCGTGGAGGTGACAGGAGCGGCTGTGTCTTCTGCAGCTCCGGTCACCTTCATGCAGCAGAGCTGGAAGCGACGCTGGACCATCCTGGAGTACGCCGGACATGGAGGGCTTTTTCGGGCTTATTAAATTGGTGAACAAGGCAATTTGTTAGTGTTTTTTTTCTAATAAAGGATTTTTTCGGGTGTGTGTGTTTATTTACTGTAATTTACAGATTAATCATGGAAGGTATCTCGGGGAGACGCCTGACATGATTAATCTAGGACTTATTGGCAGCTATGGGCTTCCAATAACTCCTTATTACCCCGATTTGCCAATGCACCAGGGAAAATCGGGAAGAGCCGGGTACAGTCCCAGAACTGTCGCATATAATGTATGCGACAATTCTGGGCGGCTGCTGACTGATATTGTTAGGCTGGGGGACTCCCCATAACGTGGGGCTCCCCATCCTGAGAATACCAGCCTTCAGCCATATGGCTTTATCTGGCTGGTATTAAAATTGGGGGGGACCGCACGCCGGTTTTTTTAATTATTTATTTATTTATTTTACTGCACAGTATAGACACGCCCACCGGCTGCTGTGATTGGGTGCAGTGAGACAGCTGTCACTCAGCGTGGGGGGCGTAACTGACTGCAACCAATCACAGGTGTCTGTGGGTGGGGAAAGCAGGGAATACGAGATTGATTAATGAGCGGCCGGCATATTCAAAGTAATTGTTGCCGCGTATTCTCTGCACAGCTGTTCCTCGCCGCACTGGTGATCAGGGAGCGGTAAGTATGAGAGAGGGCTGCTCACTTCAGTCACTCGGGGGATTAGCGGTCACTGGTGAATCCTTCACAGGTGACCGCTAATCAGTACACGGCACACAGACAGAGCCGCGGCATGACAATGAAGTCGGGTGAAGTTCACCCGAGTTCATTCTCATCGCGCAACTCTGTCTGCTGTCAGCTGACATGTATCAACGACATTGTGCAACACACAAACGGACATTCCACACGGACATTCCACGTACACATACACGGACATTTTTTCACGTACACACGGCTCGCATACGCCCTCACACGGATGCAATATGTACCGGAGAAACTCCCCAAAAATACGGAACACGGACTCGAAAAACGGACCGTGTCATACGGACGTTTTTTTTGCGGAAGTGTGTTTTAGGCCTAAGGGAATCTGTCACCAGGTTTTTAACACCTAATCTGAGAGCAACATAACGTAGGGATGAAGATCCTGATTCCAGGGATGTCTCACTTACTCGGCTGCTAAGTGTAGTTTTGATACATTACTATTTAATCAGCAGCAGATTCTCATTAGAGGACTACTTGACCTGCTGTAAGGTAGTCCAGCATGTTCATGAGCTCTGTATAACTGCTAGATCTGCAGCAGAGTAAACATTCATTTTATCAAAATGACAGCAAACATCTCAGTAAGTGACACATCGCTGGAATCAGGGTCTCTATAGTCCGCTTTACACGATGTGATATCGTTACCGATATCGCTAGCATGCGTTCCCGCCCCCACCGTTTGTGCGGCACGGGCAAATCGTTGTCCGTGGCGCACAAAATCGCGCGGACCCGTGACACTACTTACCTGCCTAGCGACGTCGCTATGACCGGTGATCCGCCTCCTTTCTACGGGGGCGGTTTGTTCGGCGTCACAGCGACGTCACTAAGCGGCCGCCCAATCAAAGCGGAGGGGCGGAGATGAGCGGGACAAACATCCCGCTCACCTCCTTCCTTCCTCATTGCTGGCGGGATGCAGGTAAGGTGAGGTTCCTTGTTCCTGCGGTGTCACATGTAGCGATGTGTGCTGCCGCAGGAATGACGAACTACATCGTACACGCAGCAGCAACGATACTTGAGATTAGGGGGGCATGTAAACGATTAGCGATTTTGAATGGTTTCGCAACGATTCAAAATCGCTAATAGGTGTCATACGCAATAACATCGCTAAAGCGGCCGGATGTGCGTCACAAATTCCGTGACCCCAACGAGATTGCTTTAGCGATGTCGTAGTGTGTAAAGCGGCCTTATCTCTACATTATGCTGCTCTCAGATGGGGGAGCAAAAACCTGGTGACAGATTCCCTTTAACAGATATCACACATTTTAAGCTTTTTTTTATAAAAAGAAAAGAAGTTATGGTATAGTTTTTGTTTTGTAACATTTCAATGCCTTTTCAATCACTTTGTTCTACATTACTATGGAAAACAATGGGGAAAAAAAGCCAGCTCCAAAGCATGCTGCTTTTTCACCCCATAAAAAGCCACAAAACAGAAGGCTTTGTTGCTTCCAACACATAAAACTTTATAAAAAGCCTAAAAAATGCTGCAAAACACTATATATATAAATCCATGTCATGCACAGATTCGCATACAGCATATAAAATAACACTGTGATTTTAACATAAAATTATGCGCCAAAATCTCTAGACATCCGCATGCATATTTCGACTTTCACTTTGGTAGGGAATTTAGCAGTGGATTTTACTCATAAGTAAAATAAAAAAATCTGTAGCATGCTCACAAACTGCGGTGGCATTAAATGAGTTGGGATTGTTAAAATCTAACATTGTTATGCATTATGTCACCAATAGTCATACAAAAAGTAAGAATTCACAAATATGGTATCTACATGTACTTATTTTATGGTACAAAGTGGTGACACATTCTATACTCCTTTTTTAATGCTTACAAATAAAATCCACTGTAAAAAAAAAAAAGTTTAAAATGTGGATGAAATAAGAGACTATAATAAATGTGTAAGTTCTTTTTAGAAACAACAACAAAGTCATGTATTCTTACTTTTCCTTGAGTTCCTTTACAAAGTTTTCAAATGCTCTCACTTTATTGTTCCCAGCTGATTTTTCCCATTTTGACTCTTCATTGTCAATTTCATCTACTTTCTCTTTTTGTTTCTCATTGATGATTTCATCTCCTCGTTCAGGTTTCTTAAGGAGCTAAATGTGTAGATATATTATAGTGAACACATAGCAATAAATGAGACTATAATTCTATATGTATCTTTACATATATGTACCTATGGCGAACACATGCATTATATACTGCATATTTACCTTTTTATATGTTAGTGCTTCTCTAGAAGGTGAGTATATTGGACAAGTATGAAAGGGCACATTTGCTTATATTTTAAAGTGAACCAGTCAGGTGCAATTTGCACCAAGATTAATGAGCAGTTCTGGGTGCATATTTCTAATCTCTGCCTAACTATATCTGTGTCTAGTAGCATACATAAAGAGATCTTTGGAAAAAGTATATTTAAATATCCTTTATGATATGCTAATGAGCGCAGGGACTAGACACAAGGGCTCATCCGCCCTCTTAGTATGTAAGCACACCTCTGTGGGCATGTTAACATGCTATTCAATCCTCATTGCCTAACATCATCAGTGGTGACATGCGTACCTGTGTCCACTATCACCCCTGATCAGTATGTGTCCTGGCTTCAGAGAGGTCTAGTGCGCATGACCAGAAGTGCCAGGAACTTAAGACCATGCGCACTGAGCCTAAAACCAGAGTGGTGCAAAGGACACAGGTACACACGTCACTGCTCATTATGCTGGGTAGTGCCGTATTTGCCACTAGGCACCCGTGGTCCCGTGCCTGGGGCGGCGCGCTGCGGGGGGCGGCACTTTCTGACAGCAAAAAAAAATGTTTTTTTAAATTTTTTTTAAATCCCCCCCTCTGTTAGACACAGTAATAAATCCGCTGTGTTTTTGGAGGGGGAGGGGGGACACACGCACCTCTATTTATTAGTATCCGCGTCTTTAAGACGCGAATACAAATAAATGGATTGCGGACGCCGGGCACAGGGAGCTGATTGACCCCGGAAGTACCAGCGACTGCACTTCCGGGGTCAGAGGTGCGTGCGCCAATCAGCTCCCTGCTCTGTGCTGCGGCGTCCAATGCTGCAGACGACACATGCCGCAGAGGAGGACGCGACTGATGCTGGAGCTAGAAGAGGATTCTCACTGGATTCTCACCGGAGCAGGAAGAGGGCGGCGGGCACTGGAGCAAGTATGCGCTCACAGAGCTGAAGATTCATGGGCAAGGTAGAGGTGTCATTAAGGCTACAGACTGGGTATTTGGGGGGGGAGACTAATGCTATACTGTATACACGGGGGGGGGATGGGGTAAAGAAAGGCTGATACTAAAGACTGCAGAAGGGAGGGAAAGAAAGGCTAATACTAGAAACTGCAGGGGGGGAGGGAAAGTGGCTAATACTAGAGACTGGAGGGGGGAGGAAAAGAAAGGCTAATACTAGGTACTGGAGGGGGATAGGTAAGGAAAGGCTAATACTAGAGACTGGAGGGGGGGAGAAAGGCTAATACTAGAGACTGGAGGGGGGGAGGAAAAGAAAGGCTAATACTAGAGACTGCAGTGGGGGAGAGGAAGATAGGCTAATACTAGAGATTGGAGGGGGAGAAGGGGAAGGGATCGCATATTGCTGTAGAGAGGGGTAAGAGGGCCTATTTCTGTAGAGGGGGGAAAGAGGGCCTATTGCTGTAGAGGGGGGTAAGTGGGCCTATTGCTGTAGTTGGGGGGGTAAGGGGGCCTATTGCTGTAGAGGGGGAGTAGGAGGGCCTATTGCTGTAGAGGGGGGTAAGGGGACCTATTGCTGTAGAGGGGGGGTAAGAGGGCTTATTGCTGTAGTGCTGTGCCATATGTTTTTAGTCTGGACTCATTGTGAGATGTGCTGAGACTGAGTAAGGACAACCCGTCCGAAACGCGTCCTCCTAGCATGGCATAATGGACTTTTTAATGGTTTTTCAATAAAGGACTTTCATTTTTAATCAAATGCACCGTGCTGGATCGACTTCTTTGAATCTTCCACATTACCAATTGTATGGTGTTACGGAACCTGTTGTTTATATATGGTTCTGGTGATGTAGTAGTGATTTGAGGTTCGTTCTGGTGATGTAGCTATGTACAGATGGTGGCTCTGGTGACGTGACTGTGATTTGAGGTTGGTTCTGGTGATGTAGTGATTTCAGGTTGGTTATGATGATGTAGTTGTGCACAGATGGTGGTTCTGGTGATGTAGTCGTGATTTCAGGTTGGTTCTGGTGATGGAGTTATGATTTGAGGTTGGTTCTGGTGATAGAGTCGTGATTTGAGGTTGGTTCTGGTGATGTACTAGTGATTTCAGGTTGGTTATGGTTATGTAGCTGTGTACAGATGGTGGCTCTGGTATTGTTATCATGATTTGAGGTTGGATCTGGTGATGTAGTCGTGTAGATGTAGCAATATTTAATTTATTAGACTTGAGAGTAGATCATTATAGGGTCAGTGTGCCAGACTAAATATATAGCTGTCTGAGTCCATATGTCAGTCAAAAGAGTATTTGACTAAAGCCCCCATACACTATAGCCAGGTGTCCCATCACCCGGCTGGCAGAAATCTCCCTGACTCCCCCATACACTATAGACAGGTCTCCCATCATTCGCCTGGCAGCTATCTCCCTGACTCCCCCAAACACTATAGACAGGTCTCCCTTCATTCGCCTGGCAGCTATCTCCCTGACTCCCCCATACACAGGAGCACTCACTTTGGTGAGTGTTCATGCCCTATATGAGACAGACGCTACCAGACATCTCTAGGAGTGGCTCATCTCCAAAAATTGGACCTGCTGGGTCCTCATGTCCCCGACAAACAGATTGGCGACCAATCCTGTCTATCTCCGGGTTCAGCCAACTGTAGTCTGTGTACGAGCACCTTAGCTACTATATTTAAAGGGTATGTGAAATGTTAGGGTATGTGCACACCATGGCCTTTACACATCCTTTGAGTTTTTCATGCAGAGGACATATTAAGAAACACTGCCATATTTTTTTATTTTTTAAATTGAAATTGTATTGTGCTAGTCAGCAAGTGCAGATCTTCATTCTTTTAGCAATTCTTCAAGTGTTACAAAGTAGATCGGCCTTACACAGATGTCGGGTGCACAGACTAATAGTTTTACGTTGTCAGTAAGGGGCGCGATCACTTAAAGTGCCTAGGGCAGCATGAAGGCAAAATACAGCTCTGACGCTGGGCATTGAATAACATGTTAGCACACCCCTGTGGCCGTGCTAACATCCTAAGAGGGCGGAATGAGCGCAGGAACTAACGACCTTGCGACTAGTCCCTGCACTCATTAGCATATCATAAAGGATTTTTAGAAATACTTTTTCTAAAGATCTGTTTATATATACTATTAGATGCTGGGACAGTTAGGAAGGGATTAGAAATATGCACCCAGACTTGTTCGTGGTTCTGGGTACATATTTCACCTGACAGGTTCCCTTTAAGCATTGATTCAGCTTCATAATTAATGGGTATACAGCCCCAAAAGACTCTAACATAAAACATATGCATATAAAGCATAGGTACATACACTCCCCAACATTTAAACTGCAGCACCAATAAGGAAAGCTTGTGGTTTTATGGATAGACTTCTTAATGATATGAAAATGATGAAGGAAAAGAAAAAGAGAATTTTGTTTACTTACCGTAAATTCTTTTCTTATAGTTCCGACATGGGAGACCCAGACCATGGGTGTATAGCTACTGCCTCCGGAGGACACACAAAGTACTACACTAAAAGTGTAGCTCCTCCCTCCGAGCATATACACTCCCCGGATGACAAATCCAACCAGTTTAGTGCCAAAGCTGAAGGAGGACATCCACCCATAAGTAGAGATAGAGTAAAACCCGGAA
This sequence comes from Anomaloglossus baeobatrachus, assembly GCF_048569485.1. Taxonomy (NCBI): domain Eukaryota; kingdom Metazoa; phylum Chordata; class Amphibia; order Anura; family Aromobatidae; genus Anomaloglossus; species Anomaloglossus baeobatrachus. Next base: position 481,920,250 of record NC_134354.1, on the reverse strand, counting down.
TAACCGGAACCTCTGTCTACAACAACAGCCGGTGAAAACACACGGAACAAGAAAGCTGCCAACAGGCAACAGGGAGGGTGCTGGGTCTCCCATGTCGGAACTATAAGAAAAAGAATTTACGGTAAGTAAACAAAATTCTCTTTTTCTTCATCGTTCCTTATGGGAGACCCAGACCATGGGACGTCTCAAAGCAGTCCATGGGTGGGAAATAAACAGAAACTGAGAAGTAGGCGAAACCTAACTTCACAAATGGGCAACAGCCGCCCGAAGGATGCGTCTGCCCAAGCTCGCATCTGCCGAAGCATGAGCATGCACTTGGTAGTGCTTCGAAAGGGTGTGCAGACTAGACCAAGTGGCAGCCTGACAGACCTGCTGAGCCGTAGCCCAAGAGGCACCGACAGCTCTGGTCGAGTGCGCCTTAATCCCCGGCGGGGGAGGCACCTGAGAACAATGGTAGGCATCGGATATGGCCGACCTAATCCAACGAGCTAGGGTCGGTTTAGAAGCCGAGAGACCCTTGCGCTGACCTGTGGTCAGCACAAAAAGAGAGGTGCATCGCCTGAAAAAAACAGCGGTGACACAGATCCGGAGCGTCCGCACCAAATCTAAAACATGCAACGCTTTCTCAAAGCGATGCACAGGGGCCGAACAAAGGGAGGACAATGAAATGTCCTGGTTAAGGTGGAAAGGAGACACCACTTTAGGGAGAAGGCCCGGAGTCGGACGGAGAACCACCTTGTCTTGGTGAAAAAAACCAAAAGAGGGTGACTCCGAAGAGAGCACAGTCAAATCAGAGACTCTCCTGAGAGAAATTATGGCCACCAGAAAGACCACTTTCTGTGAAAGACAAAACAACGAAACCTCCCTAAGAGGCTCAAAGGGGGTTTCTGTAAGGCCATGAGGACCAGATTAAGGTCTCAGGGATCCAGAGACCGCCGGTAAGGCGGAATGATGTGAGATGCGCCCTGCATGAAGGTGCGCATCTGGGCCAGCCGGGCGATACGCCGCTGGAACAACGCTGACAGAGCCGAAACCTGTCCCTTGAGGGAATTGAGGGACAGTCCGAGCTGCAGGCCGGACTGTAGAAGGACAGGATGGTCGGCAAGGAAAAACGGCCAAGGAGCATGGCCGGAAGAACGACACCAGGACAGGAAAATTCACCAAGTCCTGTGGTAAATCCTGGCCGAGGAAGACTTCCGAGCCTGAGTCATAGAGAAGATGACCTCGGAAGGAATGCCTGAAGCCGTAAGGATTCAGGGCTCAAGAGCCACGCCGTCAATCTGAGAGCTGCAGAATTCTGGCGGAAAACGGACCTTGTGAGAGAAGGTCTGGCCGGTCCGGGAGATGCCACAGCACCTCTACGGACAGACGGAGCAGGTCTGGGAACCAAGCTCGCCTGGGCCAGTCTGGGGCGCTGAGTACGACCCGACGGCCCTCCATTCTGATCTTGCGCAGGACTCTGGGCAAGGGAGCTAGAGGGGGAAACACGGAGGCCAGACGGAACTGGGACCAATCTGGAACCAGCGCGTCCGCTGCCAAGGCCTGAGGATCGTGGGAGCGAGCCACGTAAACCGGGACCTCGTTGTTGTGCCGGGTTGCCATTAGATCCACTTCCGGAGTGCCCCGCCTGCTAAATTGACCGGAACACTGCCGGATGCAGGGCCCACTCGCCGCTGTCTACGGTTTGACGGCTGAGATAATCTGCCACCCAGTCTTCTACGCCTGGGATGTGGACTGCGGATATGGTGGACTTGGAGTCCTCCGTCCACTGAAGGATATGTTGAACTTCCAACATTGCTAGGCGGCTGCAAGTCCCGCCTTAGGTGATTGATGTAGTCAACTGCTGTCGCGTTGTCTGACTGGACTCGAATGTGCTTGCCCGCCAACAGGTGGTGAAAAACTGCGAGAGCTAGGAGTACAGCCCTGATTTCCAGCACATTGATCGAGAGGGCTGATTCGGACGGAGTCCAAGTGCCCTGTGCTCGGTGGTGGAGAAACACTGCTCCCCAGCCGGATAGACTGGCATCCGTGGTGAGAATCACCCAGGACGGGGCCAGAAAAAGGAGCGTCCCTGGGACAGAGAGAGAGGCCGAAGCCACCACTTAAAGAGAGCTCCTGGTCTGTGGCGACAGAGCCACTAACCTGTGCAAGGAAGAGGTTCCTTGTCCCAACAGCGGAGAATGTCCAGCTGCAAGGGACGCAGATGGAACTGGCAAAGGGAACCGCCTCCATTGACGCCACCATCTGACCCAGCACCTGCATGAGGTGCCTGATGGAATGACGGCGGAGCCTCAGCAGAGAGCGAACCGCCAGATGAAGGGACTGCTGATTGACTAAGGGCAGCTTCACAAGTGCCAGCAGAGTCTCGAATTGCATCCCTAGGTACGTAAGTTCCTGGGTCGGGGTCAGAGTGGACTTGCAAGCGTGGCGAGAGTGAGCGAGACACTCCGCTGAGAGTGAGCGAGACACTCCGCTGAGAGTGAGCGAGACACTCCGCTGACAGTCTGCACTGGACGAAGCCCTGACTAGAAGGTCGTCCAGGTAAGGAATCACTACCAACCCCTGGAGGAGCAGAACCGCAACCACTGCTGCCATGACCTTGGTGAATACACGAGGGGCCGTGGCTAACCCCAAGGGGAGAGCCACGAATTGGAAATGTTCCTCTCCGATTACAAAAACGTAGCCAACGCTGGTGTGAAACTGCGATTGGCACATGCAGATAGACATCTCTGATGTCGATGGATGCTAAGAAATCTCCTTGGGTCATTGACTGATCGCAGAGATTCCAAGCAAAAGTGCCGCACCTGAACATGCTTGTTGAGAAGCTTGAGATCCAGGTCGGAAGGCACCGTCCTTTTCGGGAACTAGGAAGAGATTTGAGTAGAAATCTCAGAACCGTTCCCAGTCGGGAACTGGTACAATTACTCCATTGGCCTGCAAGAATGCCACGGCCTGTGAGAAGGCGGCGGCCTTGGAGCAGGGGGGAGTTGACAGAAAAAATCTGTTTGGCGGGCTGGATAGAATTCTATTCTGTAGCCGTGGGGGATGGAAACCCACACCCACTGATCGAAGACGTGTTGAAACCACACGTCGCCCAAGAGGGAGAGCCTGCCATCGACCAAGGACGTTACTGGCGCGGCCAGATAATCAAGAGGAGGCTGCCTTGGTGGCCAGCTCCTGCCGACTTAGGACGCGGCTTCATGCGCCAGTTGGTTTACGGACCTTGGCTGAGTTAGTGGACGAGGCCTAGGGCTTAGAGGACGACCAGTTAGAGGAACGAAAGGAACGAAACCTCGACTGGTTCCTGCCCTGGACAGGTTTCCTGGGTTGTGGCATGGAAGTACTCTTCCTGCCAAAAAACTTCCTGAATAATTTCATCCAGTTGTTCACCAAATAGACTGGCCCCAGCAAAAGGGAGTCCAGCAAGGAACTTCTTAAGAAGCATCTGCCTTCCACTCTCGAAGCCACAGGAACCTGCGGATAGCGAGGGAAGTAGCCGAGGCCACCGCAGTGCGGTGACAGTCTCCAGCATGGCAGACATGGCATAGGATGAGAAGACTGAAGCCTGGAAGTTAAGGCAACCATTTCGGGCATAAAGTCCCTGGTGAGGGAATGCATCTCCTCCCGAGAAGCAGAGATGGCTTTGAGAGCCCGCACTGCTGCAAAAGATGGGGAGAACGAGGCCCCTGCCGCCTCATATATAGATTTGGCCAGAAGGACAACCTGGCGACAGTGGGATCCTTAGAGGGGTGCCGTCAGCCACTGATACAACTGTCCGGGCTGAAGTCTAGACACCGGAGGGTCCACCCTTGGTGAATGAGCCCACTCCTTGACCACCACTGGTGGAAGGGGGAAACAGTCATCAGAACCACGCTTTGGAAGGCGTCTGTCAGGACAGGCTCTGGGCTTAGTCACATTGACCTGAAGCTGGAGTGGATAAGGAACACACTCCTTGTTCTCTTAGGCAAGGTATACTGATGCTTTTCTGCCAGAGTGGGGTTGCTCCCCTGATACAGGCGGATTGAGGTCCAGCACAAATATAATGGACGCAATCAAATCATTAGCATCTGCGTCACTTCCGGACAGATCAATGGGGTACATGGAGAAGCTCCGAGCCCCCAGTAAAGGCATCCTCCTTGTACTGCGAGTCAGCTCGTGAATCAGAGCTGCGGGACGAGGAAGGAAAGGGGGACCCTGCGTCTCCATTTTAGGAGGACGGGGTCTGAATGAAGAATCCTCTGTGAGCTTTGCTGAGCGAGCCGTAGCAGCAGAAGCGCCCTGAGGAGGGGGCTGATGCATGCTCAGCAGTGTCCGGGACAACTGTCCCCTGGAGAGAGGGATTCTACCCAAGCCGGGGGTTCAGCCACCGGAGAGCAGCCGGAGGGACCACTGGGGATGAGCCTCCAGGCTGAGGCACCACTATGTTAGAGCAGGCAACACAATGTGGTTATGTGCTCGGTACAGGCAGTACGAGCCTACAGCAGTGCATAATAAGAACAGCCTTGCAGCACTGCTCTGATATGAGACATGCTGCAGAAGTGGGGGCTCTGTCCAGGATGACCCTCAGCAGAGTATATAAACAGAGTATATAAGCAGCTGCACAACCGGAGGTTGTGACTTGCCAGACCGTTTACATAGAGACATCTCTGTGCCCTCCAGATCCCCCCAGCCCAGGCCCCCATTTGTCACAATGTGTTATGCAGACATTGAGAACGCTGAGAAAATGGCGTCCGCAGCCTGCGTCTCCACGAGGAGAGGGGGCGGGGCCTACTGTGAGAGCAGGACGGAGGGCAAATGAGGCATACGGGGGAGGGAATCCTTCCTCAGTGAGGAGTGTCCCTTCCCTGTGCTGACCAGCCGCTGGGCGGAGCCACGCTGTCCCACTGCACTGACTGACATGCAGGGGAAGGGAATCGAAACTAGGCCTCAGGCGAAGCCGGGGCCTATATTTAAACATGCGGCCAGCGTGCAGGCACCATCGGCGCGGTTCTCCAGAGAAAACTGGAGAACCGGCCGGAAATGTTAACACAGTTATAAAACACACTCTCCCCAATAAATAAGGTACAAGGGACCCCTGGAAAGACCACCATCTGTGGTAATAACGTCTCAGTATTTAGCTTGTGAGACGCAGGTGCCAGGTCCCTGGGGGGTGATTGCTCCGTCCGTCAGGATCCTGAACAGGGCTGCGGATGGAGACCGGTCTCCTGCAAAGCAGTGAGAACCGAGATGGCTCCCACTTCAAGCCAGAGCCCGAGGGATAGTGAAGGAGCGCGGCATGGAAGGGCTCCAGCCCTGAAATCAACCTTAACAGCACCGCCGACACAGTGGGGTGAGAAGGGACATGCCGGGAGTCCAGATTGGACCCGCTTTTCTTCCAAATCTTTGAAATCAAAAATCAAAAATCAAAAATCAGAGGATGCATGTGTGTGTGTGACCTCCTGAACACAAAGCATTGAACTGGTTGGATTTGTCATCCGGGGAGTGTATATGCTCGGAGGGAGGAGCTACACTTTTAGTGTAGTACTTTGTGTGTCCTCCGGAGGCAGTAGCTATACACCCATGGTCTGGGTCTCCCATAAGGAACGATGAAGAAACAACATTTTGAAAGCATCTTGATTAATTCAGTATCAAGTATGAGCTCCACGTGCAGACATACACACACTTAAACACCTTGCCATTGAATCAATGAGGTTATTAATCGCTGTCTGAGCAATGTTTTGCCATGATGAATGAATTTAGGCACGCAAATCACCAAGTACTTCTGCTGGAAGCTCCCTTTGCCATTAAGGTCCCATATATGTTCAATGGGAGCCAAGTTCAAAAACGCTGCACTTGACGGTAGCAGTAGCACTTGACGGTAGCAGTAGCACTTGACGGTAGCAGTAGCACATTTAGGCCATGGAGGCTGCTATGAGCAGCACAAGCATCTTGTACCCTGGTGTTATGTTGAAATATGGACACTTTCACGTTCTCTCATGAAGGCTTCTTTATGGCGTTGCCAACGTGATCTTCAGATCAATCTCCAGTTTTATGCTCCATTGCATAAAAAAACAAAAGCACCAGCAGCATGTGTTGTTGTGTTGAAAAATGCCACTTATCAAAGGGCTGGTGCATCTGGCCCAAACTAGCACACATATTCCAAAAGTTACAACACTTTTTTTTCTCATATTTCAATGAGCTTTATGCTAAAATTCTGGCTAAAACGTTTTGTTGAATGGGGCCTATAACTCTGTTCTATTTTACCATGTATATTCATGTGAATTAGAAATAAGTCACACAATGCTACCTTTATACGTATTTCTTTTTCACATAATTTCTTTTGCTTGTCTGCTTCTTTACGTTTACGCCTTTCTTCTTCTCGCCTTTTTCTTTTTTCTTCCTCTCTCAATCGCTTTTTTTCCAGCTCCCGTCTCCTCCTCTCTTCCCTTTTTTCTTCTCGTATTCTCTACAGAAAAGTTACATAAAACTTCCAAAATTAAGTGATACAAGAATCGGTGTTACATTACACTTGCTCTGGCTCTATCATACCTGTTTCTCTAACTTCCGATTTTTGATGTATTCAAGAAGAGGAGTCGTCCTTCTTGCTGGAAGTAAAAATTGTAATCATTTACACAAAGTTTGCTTCATTATTGGAAATTAAACTAAACATAAAGGCATCATTTGATAATCACAAAGCAATAGATAGGGCTGTACACACCAATGAGCTCCTTTGTCTTTGCTTCAATTTCTCCTAAGAGGGTTTCTGGATTGGCACAAATCTTTTCTTCTTCTGCACAGTAGTTTTCCAAAAATTTCTTATATTCCACATCTGAACAATTAAAAAATGCTTGCTTAGTTGCCAATGTTCTTTACTTATCCTTTTATATTTTATAAATACAGGAATGACGATAGGAACCATTTTATATACCGTATGTTTCGCTTTATAAGATGCACCTAATTATAAGACGCACCCCCATATTTGGTGAAGGAAAAGAGAATTTTTTTTTTTAATGTTAAATGGAGTCCGTCTTATAATGCCAGTGTCCATCTAACAAATCATATAGGGTATATGTCCCTCATAGCCCCCCATCCTAAAATTAGTCCCCTTAATCTGGATATGGCCCCCTTATATTGAGTATAGCCCCCTTGTGATGGCATACGTCCCCCAGTGATGCCACATGTCCCCCATTGATGGCACACGTCCCCTATTGCTGGCACACGTCTCCTATTGATGGAACACGTCCCCTATTTATGGCACACATCCCTCTGTGCTGGCACATGTCCCATACAGCTGGCACAGGTCTCCTATAGATGGCACATGTCTCCTACAGCTGGCACAGGTCTCCTGTGGATGGCACACGTCCCCCTGTGCTGCCCATGGCCCCCTATGGATGGCACACCTCCCCCTGTGCTAGATATGGCCCCCTATGGATGGCACACCTCCCCCCTGTGCTAGATATGGCCCCCTATGAATGGCAGACCTCCCCCTGTGTTAGATATGGCCCCCTATGGATGGCACCCGTCCCCCTGTGTTAGATATGGCCCCCATGCTGCTGCCCATAGTAAAATAAAACACTCTTTCCTTACCTTCTGCAGCACTAGTCTCCCGTGTCTCCCTCCGTGTTAGTGATCTCCTGCACTTCCTGGTTTTCGGTGCCGGTCATGTGATCGGCACAGCAGAGTGACATCATCTCTGAGTGCCTGATCGCAGCGGCAGCAGAGAGATCGGGGAGACACCAGAAGACACGCTGGAGGAGGTGAGTAAAGAGTGTTTTATTTTACTATGGGCAGCAGCATGGGGGCCATATCTAACACAGGCGGGGCATGTACGATCAAAGGGGGGCGCAGGCACATATAATATGCACCGCTCCCCCAGCCCGTCACCGCGGTGCGGTTTCAGCACCACGGTGATGGACAGCGGCAGTGCATATTATATGAGCAAGAGCAGGAGATCTAACGCTGCCGCCCGCAGCTTTCACCAGCCCCCAGCAGTGCTCTAGAGCTGCCCCCACCTCCCCTGGACTCTGTAGTGTATATATATATATATATATATATATATATATATATACACCCCCCCCGTATATTCGGATTATAAGACGCACCCCCTACTTTCCCGAAAATTTGGGGGAACAAAAGTGCGTCTTATAAAGCGAAAAATACGGTATATACAGTCATATGAAAAAGTTTGGGCACCTCTATTAATGTTAACCTTTTTTCTTTATAACAATTTGGGTTTTTGCAACAGCTATTTCAGTTTCATATATCTAATAACTGGTGGACTGAGTAATATTTCTGGATTAAAATGAGGTTTATTGTACTAACAGAAAATGTGCAATCCGCATTTAAACAAAATTTGACCGGTGCAAAAGTATGGGCACCTCAACATAAAAGTGACATTAATATTTTGTAGATCCTCCTTTTGCAAAAATAACAGCCTCTAGTCGCTTCCTGTAGCTTTTAACCCCTTCACGACCATGGACGGATATATCCGTCATGGAGCGTGTCCCGTTAAGCCCCGCCCCCTGCCACAGGCAGGCTGCATTGATCGGCGCACAACATATCAGCTGTTTTCAACAGCTGACATGTGTGCCTGCATGTTACGAGTGGAATCGCATTCCACCCGTAACATTAACCCCTTACATCTCGCTGCCAAAGATGTATATACGCGCAGTGAAGATTTTCACTTACCGCCGCCCCCACCGGAAGTCACGTGAGTGATCACGTGACTTTCGGTGGTTGCCATCGTAGCACAGGGTCATGTGATGATGCATGGAGCAATGACGTTTCCCTTTCGTTTTCCCTCGGCCCGGAGAAGAGTGAAACAGGAAGTGACTGTATCTGCTGTTTACAGCTGTATAGCTGTGATCAGCAGATAGATAAGAGCGATCGGATTGCTGATCGCTATAGCCCCCTAGGGGGACTAGTAAAATAAAAATAAAAAAGTAAAAAAAAAGTTTTAAAAAATTAAAATAAAAACAAAAAACCTAAAAGTTCAAATCACCCCCCTTTCCCCCATTGAAAATTAAAGGGTTAAAAAATAAATAAATATACACATATTTGGTATCGCCGCATTCAGAAATGCCAGATCTATCAAAATATAAAATAAATGAATCTGATTGGTAAACGGCGTAGTGGCAAAAAAATTCCAAACGCCAAAATTACGTTTTTTAGTCGCTGCAAGTTTTACACAAAATGCAATAACAGGCGATCAAAACATAGCATCTGCGTAAAAATTGTACCATTAAAAATGGCAGCTTGAGACGCAAAAAATAAGCCATCACTGAACCATAGATCCCAAAAAATTAGAACGCTACGGGTTTCGGAAAATGGCACAAAACGTTCGCCACTTTTATAGGACAAGCTTGTGAATTTTTTTTAACCCCTTAGATACAAGTAAACCTATACATGTTTGGTGTCTATAAACTCGCACTGACCTCAGGCATCATACCCACACATCAGCTTTACCATATAGTGAACACTGTGAATAAAACATCCCAAAAACTATTGTGCCATCACACTTTTTTGCAGTTTTTCCACACTTGGAATATTTTTGCTGTTTTCCAGTACACCATATGGAAAAACTTATGGTTTCATTTAAAAGTACAACTTGTCCCGCAAAAAACAAGCCCTCATATGGCAAGATTTACGGAAAAATAAAAAAGTTATCTTCTTGGAAGAAGGGGAGCAAAAAACAAAAACGCAAAAACGGAAAGTGCCCCGGGGCTGAAGGGGTTAATGAGTTCCTGGATCCTGGATGAAGGTATATTTGACCATTCCTGTTTACAAAACAATTTCAGTTCAGTTAAGTTTGATGGTCGCCGAGCATGGACAGCACGCTTCAAATCATCCCACAGATTTTCTATGATATTCAGGTCTGGGGACTGGGATGGCCATTCCAGAACATTGTAATTGCTCCTCTGCATGAATGCCTGAGTAGATTTGGAGCGGTGTTTTGGATCATTGTTTTGCTGAAATACCCATCTCCTGCGTAACTTCAACTTCGTCACTGATTCTTGCACATTATTGTTAAGAATCTGCTGATACTGAGTTGAATCCATGTGACCCTCAACTTTAAGATTCCCGATGCCGGCATTGACCACACAGCCCCAAAGCATGATGGAACCTCCACCAAATTTTACTGTGGATAGCAAGTGCTTTTCTTGGAATGCCGTGTTTTTTTGCCTCCATGCATAACGCCTTTTTGTATGACCAAACAACTCAATCTTTTTTTCATCAGTCCACAGGACCTTCTTCCAAAATGTAACTGTCTTGTCCAAATGTGCTTTTGCATACCTTAGGCGACACTGTTTGTGGCGTGCTTGCACAAACGGCTTCTTTCGCATCACTCTCCCATACAGCTTCTCCTTGTGCAACGTGCGCTGTATTGTTGACCGATGCACATTGACACCATCTGCAGCAAGATGATGCTGCAGGTCTTTGGAGGTGGTCTGTGGATTGTCCTTGACTGTTCTCACCATTCTACTTCTCTGCCTTTCTGATATTTTTCTTGCCTGCCACTTCTGGGCTTAACAAGAACTGTACCTGTGTTCTTCCATTTCCTTACTATGTTCCTCACAGTGGAAATAATCTCTGAGACAATTTTTTGTATCCTTCCCCTGAACAACTATGTTGAATAATCTTTGTTTTCAGATCATTTGAGAGTTGTTTTGAGGAGCCCATGATGCCACTCTTCATAGGAGATTCAAATAGGAGCACAACTTGCAAGTGGCCACCTTAAATACCTTTTCTCATGATTGGATACACCTGCCTATGAAGTTCAAAGCTCAATGAGGTTACAAAACCAATTTAGTGCTTTAGTAAGTCAGTAAAAAGTAGTTAGGATTGTTCAAATCAAGAAATTGAAAAGGGTGCCCATACTTATGCACCTGTCAAATTTTGTTTAAATGCGGATTGCACATTTTCTGTTAGTACAATAAACCTCATTTCAATCCAGAAATATTACTCAGTCCATCAGTTATTAGATATATGAAACTGAAATAGCTGTTGCAAAAACCCAAATTGTTATAAAGAAAAAAGGTTAACATTAATAGGGGTGCCCAAACTTTTTCATATGACTGTATATATATATATACATATATATATATACGAACACACATACTAATGTATTTTTTATTACATCTATACTATAAGGCTCAGTTCCCAGAGAGTTTTTCAGAAGCAGAAAAAGAAAATCTGCTTCAAGAAAAGGCTACTTTTCTTTAAGGTTTTTTTTAATTTACTGAAGCCATTTATTTTTGCAGCCTTTTGACTTGAGAGTATCAAATTTGAAGGGTGCTTCGCAAAGGATCTGCCTCAAAGAAGTAATATGTCATTATATTTTCACAGGCCATTTTTTAAAATGTTTTGTAAATGTTTTGCAATGTACTGACAACTTGCAAAATCATGGTAATCTTAAAAGGGAAACTCTTAACAGGTTTTTGCTATGTAATCAGAGAGCAGCATGATGTAGGGACAGATATGCCTGATTCCAGGCATTTATCACTTAGTTTATTGGATGCAGAAGTGGTGATAAAATCACAGTTCTTTTTTGCAGATCTAGCAGAGATCACTGGTTGAGCTCTGTATAGCCCACCCATACCAGTTATTGACAGCTTTCTGTATATACTGTATATTGGCAGAAAGCTGCTAATCAGTGTGGGAGAAACACCTAGTCCTGTAGTAATAATCTGATGATAAAACACTTATTTTATTAAAAAAGCAATACACTTCACTTCACAGTCCCTACATCATACTGCTCTCAGATTACATAGCAAAAATCTGATGGCATTCCTTTTAAGGATTTATAATTATATTATAGAGGTATACAATATGTATTCTATTATTAATGTTATAAAGGTGTATAAGAAAGTTGTGTATCTTAAAGGGAATGTGCTTACCATCTACAATGCTTCCAGCTTTTGTGTCTTTTTTCTTTAGCTTCTTTTTTGAGACTTTCTGAAAGGGTGCAAATTCAACAACTGCTGGAAACTCCTGGCCTAGGGAAGTGTATTATAGGTGTTATTAGCATTACAGAGCACGATATTCTTTACAGTTTAGCCTGGAAAAGGTGGAACTGATAACAGGCTTACATATCAAGCCCAGAATTTAACTGACTGCAACACGTTAAAGGGTTATTCACACATCAGTTTTTCGTGGTTAAGATATAAATAACTCTGTCGTTGTTTTGATCACTGAAAATGGAGCAACGGAGACAACCAGAAGGAGTTGCACTGTTTATACAACTCCAATAGGAATACATGGGAGTTGTGGAAACAGTTGCTCAGAAGCTTTCAGATGATTCTATAGCTTCACTTCCAGTAGACACAACACGGACGGCGTGATTCCAGTCTAATTTTATGACCCTTTAATAAGTCTACATGTAAAGGGTTAGATGTCTCTTTACAAGATGGCCTAAAATTCTTTCCATTAGGAAGGATACATAGGTATTACTGTTGAGCAAGTGTGTTCACTACTGTTCAGTACTGGATTGAGCATTAGGGTGCTTGGGCACTTACGGTGCTCGGCTTGAGTATCGCAGGTGCTCAGATATGTTGTGCGGCTTGAGTATCGCGGGTGCTGAGATATGTCATCCATAAAACAATGACCACAAAGCAGAGGCTTGCCTCACTGAATGATGTGTACAGGCACCTGAAGGAAAGCCATTTGCAGTCTCTGAAGGGCTTTCACTGGGGCTTAAGGAACTTTTTCCGATGTAGTGTGTCAAAGGGAAAAACAAACAAAATCCGCCCTCTGCACTCAGAAGTGCTCTGTATATGGCTGGCTGAATGTGGGCAGAGAGCCGAAGTGCCCTTTCATTGACTTCCATTATACTCGTTACTCGAGTTGAGCACTTTCAGAGCGTCTGACCTGCTCAACTCAAGTATCGAGCAACGGAGCATTTTAGTGCTTGCCCATCACTAGTTAGTTATCCCTTATCTTGATGTTTTCTAGTGATTTTCTATTCACTTTAACAGGTAAAACGAAAACAAATGAAATCAAGTATTAGCTATATGTATTATAAAAATGGTGAAATCATCAAGTCTAAAGTCTGCTTTACACCTTTCAATTCTGCATACGATATCGTATGCGATGTGACACGCCCACATCGTATGTGCGACAAGTTCAATTTGTTGACCGTGTCGCACAAACGATTAATTGCTGTCACACGTACTTACCCTTCCATACGACCTCGATGTGGGCGGCGAACATCCACTTCCTGGAGTGGGAGGGACGTTCGGCGTCACAGCAACGTCACACGGCAGGCGGCCAATAGAAGCGGAGGGGCGGAGATGAGCGGGACGTAACATCCTGTCTACCTCCTTCCTTCCGCATTGCCGGCGGGAACCGTGGACGCAGGTAAGATCTGTTCATCGTTCCCGGGGTGTCACACACTGCGATGTGTGCTGCCTCGGGAACATTGAACAATCCGACGTTCAATTTTTAGGTTTTGAACGACGTGTATGCGATGAACGGTTTTACGTTCAATCGCAATCGCACGTAGCTGTCACATGCTACAACAACACTAACGATGCCGGATGTGCGTCACTTACGACGTGACCCCGCCAACACATCGTTAGATTTGTTGTAGCGTGTAAAGCCCGCTTTCGGAAAATCTGCTGTTTACACATTCATATTTTGCACCAGATTTGTTGCAGTCCACAATGAAAAAATATGTGTGTGTAAATCTCCCTTAATACAACAATAAAACTAAATAATAGCTGAATATATTGATCACAAGTGACAGACAGTTAGGTGAAAGCAGGAAGCAAAAAAAAAAACAGGGAAAAATGTGCCGGAATGTGCATGAGTCTGTACAGACATATCTCGTGTTGTCTCTTTTTCTTTGCCTTATCTTACAGTTAAGAGTATACTGATACTTCTGTAAATACTATCTGATCATATAGTGCATGTCAGTATAAAAAACAAATACAACATTTCTAACCTTTACTGTCAATGAATATAAAGCCATCAAATCTGTCTCTGAAGAGAATAATGTCTTCTGGGTTTCTAAAGTTGATGTAGGCTCTTGAGAAGAGATGTGGGTATAGACTACACGGAAAACAAAATAATTCAAGACAAAAATTAGAGAGTACAGTACATACTTTAGCATTAAACAAGATTTAATATTTGGGCAGCACAGTGGCTCAGTGGTTAGCACTGTTGCTTTGCAGAGCTGGGGTCCTGGGAGCACATCCCACAACGAGATTGCATGTTTCTCCATGTTTGTGTGGGTTTCCGCTGTGTTCTTTAGTTTTCCCCACACTACAAAGACATACTGATAGTGAATTTAGATTGTTAACCCATAACGCGGATACTGATGATGTCCATAAATTACTGTGAAATTAGCAACTGTTTGTGAAGTGTAAACAAAACGATCCATGAGCTTCTGAATATTTTAAAAATATAAATCTGAAAAGTGTGACGTGCATTTGAATGCAGCCCTGCTGAGTCAATACTTTGTAGGACCACCTATAATTTCAAGTCTTTTGGGGTACAGTGGGTACAGAAAGTATTGAGACCCCTTTAAATTTTTCACTCTTTGTTTCATTGCAGCCGTTGGTAAATTCAAAAAAGTTCATTTTTTTTCTCATTAATGTACACTCTGCCCCCATTTTGACAGAAAAAAACAGAAATGCAGGCATTTTTGCAAATTTATTAAACAAGAAAAACTGAAATATCACATAGTCATAAGTATTCAGACCCTTTGCTCAGTATTGAGTAGAAGTAGAGTCTTCTTGGGAATGATGCAACAAGTTTTTCACACCTGGATTTGGGGACCTTCTGTCATTCTTCCTTGCAGATCCTCTCCAGTTATGTTAGGTTGGCTGTTGAACATTTGTGGACCGCCATTTTCAGGTTAATTGGGTTTAGGTCAGGGCTCTGGCTGGGCCAGTCAAGAATGGTCACAGAGTTGTTCTGAAGCCACTCCTTTGTTATTTTAGCTGTGTGCTAGGGTCATTGTCTTGTTGGAAGGTGAACCTTTGACCAAGTCTAAGGTCCAGAGCACTCTGGAAGAGGTTTTCTTCCATTATATCTCTGTATCTGGCTGCATTCATCTTTCCTTCAATTGCAACCAGTCGTCCTTTCCCTGAAGCTGAAAAACACCCCCATAGCATGATGCTGCCACCACCATGTTGCACTGTTGGGATTGTATTGGGCAGGTGATGAGCAGTGCCTGTTTTCTCCACCTATACCGCTTAGAATTATCACCCAAAAGTTATATTTTTATCTCAAATCAAAAAAAGTTCCGTGGAGCCTCTGTTAGGAGTCTCAACACAGAAAATAGCCAGATATCCCTCCGGGAAGGACCTAGCCAAGGAGGGGCTCTTTTTAGGAGACCACCATAACCACCATATTAAGTGGTCCTTTTAGTCAATATCCAACTCTTTGACGAGTTTAAAGATATGACAAAGGAAATACCAAGGCCAGGTATCGATCCACAGACAGCTGTTGCCCCTCATCAGTGTGGAGTAGGATTCTGGCTAGGTGGGAGCAATGCCTAGTAGACCAACAAGACAAAATAATCACCGATCTCTGGGAGACCAGCCAGAGAAAACACTGCCGGCAGCCAACAAGGTGCTCAAAACAGTGAAATACTAGGTGCATTGCCCCCTGAGAAATAAGCAAATAAAAAAAGGTCCGTGGAGCCTCTGTTAGGAGTCTCAACACAGAAAATAACCAGATATCCCTCCGGGAAGGACCTAGCTAAGGAGGGACTCTTTTTAGGAGACCACCATAACCACCATATTAAGTGGCCCTTTAGTCAATATCCAACTTTAGCCAGAATCCTACTCCACACTAATGAGGGGCAACACCCCGAAACAGCTGTGGATGGATACCTGGCCTTGGTATTTCCCTTGTCATTTGTCATATCTTTAAACTCGTCAAAGAGTTGGATATTGACTAAAAGAACCACTTAATATGGTGGTTATGGTGGTCTCCTAAAAAGAGCCCTTCCTTGGCTAGGTCCTTACCGGAGAGATATCTGGCTATTTTCTGTGTGTATAAATATGTGACTCTTCAGATTTTGTGTTATACCATGCCTGATGAAGAGACCTGAGTAGTCTCGAAAGCTTGCAATTATTACCATCTTTTCAGTTAGCCATTAACAGGTATCAACCACTGAGGACTCTGTTCTTTTAAACAATTTTTTTATTTTCTGTGTTAAGACTCCTAACAGAGGTTCCACTGACCTTTTTTTTTATTTGCAAATGCACCTAGGATTTCACTGTTTTGAGCACCTTTGTTGGCTGCCGACAGTGTTTTCTCTGGCTGGTCTCCCCGAGATCAGTGATTGTTTTGTTATATTTTTATCTCATCAGACCAGAGAATTTTATTTCTCATAGTCTGGGAGTGATTCATGTGGGTTTTTTTTGCAAACTCTATATGGGCTTTCATATGTCTTGCACTGAGGAGAGGCTTCCGTGTGGCCACTCTGTCATGAAGGCTTAACTGGTGGAGGGCTGCATTGATAGTTGACTTTGTGAAACTTTCTCCCATCTCCCTACTGTATCTCTGAAGCTTAGCTACAGTGATCCTGGGATCCTTCTTTACCTCTGTCACCAAGGCTCTTCTTCCAGGATTGCTCAGTTTGGCTGGATGGCACGGTCTAGGAAGAGTTCTGGTGGTCCCAAACTTCTTCCATTTAAGGATTGTGGAGGCCACTGTGCTTTTAGGAACCTTGAGTACTGCAAAAATTATTTTGTAACTTTGGCCAGATCTGTGCCTTGCTTCAGTTCTGTCTCTGAGCTCCTTGGGCAGTTCCATTGACCTCATGATTCTCATTTAGTCTGACATGCACTGTGAGCTGCGAGGTCTTATATAGACAGATGTGTGCCTTTCCAAATCAAGTCCTATCAGTTTAATTAAACACAGCTGGACTCCAGTGAAGGAGTAGAACCATGTCAAGGAGGTTCACGTGGAAATGGACAGCATGTGACTTAATATGAGTGTCTGAGCAAAGGGTCTAAATACTTATGACCATGTGATTTTTTTTAGTTTTTCTTGTTTAATAAATTTGCAAAAAATTCTACATTTCTGTTTTTTTTCTGACAAGATGGGGTGCAGAGTGTACATTAATGAGAAAAAAGTGAACTTTTTTGAATTTACCAAATGGCTGCAATGAAACAAAGAGTGAAAAAATGTAAAGGGGTCTAAATACTTTCCGTACTCACGGTATGTCTTTACCAGCTTTGCACATCTAGAGGTTGATATTTTTGCCCATTCTTCTTTGCAAAATAGCTGTAGCTCAGTGAGATTGGATGGAGAGAGTCTGAACAGCGATTTTCAAATCTTGCCATAGATTCTCAATGAGAATTAGGTCTGGCCTGTGACTGGTCCATTCAAACACATGAATATGCTTTGATCTAAACCATTTTACTGTAGCTCTTGCAGTATGTTTATGGTCGTTGTACTGCCTGAAAGTGAACCTATGCCCCAGTCTGAAGTCTTCTGTAGGCTGTTAGCCACACGCATATGTTGATGAGTTTTTTACCTCAGTATTTGTAAGCCAAAACCAGGAGTGGGTAAAATATGCAGAGGTGGTGCCCGTGTTTCTGTTATACTTTTCCTATGACTGTTCCATTCCTAGTTTTGACTTACAAATACTGGAGGTATGGGTACGTGGCTTAAAAGGTTTGTTTTGCATTTAGCTCCATCCATCTTCCTATAAACTCTGACAGGCTCCCCTGTTTTTGCTGAAGAAAAGCAACCCCATAGCATGATACTGCCACCACCAAGTTTGACGGTGGGGATGGTATTTTCAGGGTGATGTGCAGTGTTAGTTTTCTGCCACAAATAGTGTTTTGTATTTAGCCCAAAATGTTCTACTTTGGTCTCATCTCGACAGAGCACCTCCTTTCACTTGTTACGTGGAAGAAGGTGCTCTGTGATGCTCAACTTGTCTCTTCAAAATTCCCCATAAGTGTTCGATTGGGTTCAGCTTAGGAGACAGGCTTGGCCACTGAACACTTTCCCCTTTTTCTTCTGAAATGCAACAGTGGTCTTAGATGTATGTTTTGGATCATTGTCATATTGGAAAATGCACATCTACCAAAGGCACAAAATTATGATAGCATCTTTTCTTTCAATATAGAACACTACATCTATGAATTTATGATCATCAATAAAAAGTAGCTCCTCGAGACCAGTAGCCCGCATGCAGCCTCACATAAGGACAATGCCACCACTATGTCTCACTGTAAGCACCATGCATTTTTCTTTGTACTCCTCATCTTTGTGACTTCATACAGTTTTAAAGCCATCATTTCCCACCAAAAAATGTATCTTGGTCTCATCACTCCAGAGTATAGAGTCCCCAAAAGTCTTAATATTTTTCAGCATGGGCCCTGGAAAATTGTAGGTGAGATTTTTGTGTGCATAAGCTTTAGGAGAGACTTCCTTCATTGACGACACCAATACATGCCATTCTTCTGCAGTGTATGCTGTATTGTGTCAAAGGTAACACTCACCTTGTCTTGCTTTCTACTTCTTTAGCTAACTGTAGCCCAACAAACCCCAGTATTCTCTGAATTCATTTTTGGGACGCTTTGTAAAATGTAAAGAAAACAAGAATACAATGATTTGTAAATTTGTTATATTCATATTCTATTCAAAGCAGAACATAGAACACATATCAGAAGATGAAAGTTAGACATTTGTCCATTTCACTTTGAAAAAATTAAGTAATTTAGAAATTGATAGTTTTTTCAACCATCAGTAAATGTATGGCAAATGAGGAGACTGTTTGCATTAGTTTTCAGAAAACAATGTTGTCCCATTCTTGTCTGATGTAGAATTCAATCAGCTCAACAGTCCTGGGTCTTTGACAGATTTTTAATTTCATATGTTTCATATTGAGCCAAATGTTTACTGGTGAAAGATTCGGACTGCAGGAGGACAATTCATCTCCCAAATTATTCTTCTGAAAATTCATTGATGGAGTATGTGGTTTAGCATTGTCTTGCTTAAATATGCAAGGCCTTTCCTCAAATAGACACCTGGATGGAAAATATATTATTCTAAAACCTCTACATAATGTTCAGCATTAGGGATGATCAAATACCTCAAATATTCGGCTTTGCGAATATTTTCTGAATACCTCGCCGCTATTCGGCTATTCGATGCGCAATGTAAGTCTATGGTAAGCCCGAATAGTATCGAATAGTTGTTATTAGGGTTTCCCATTGACTTACATTGTGCATCGAATATTTAAGAATAGTTGAATAGCGGCGAGGTATTCAGAAAATATTCGCGAAGCCGAATAATCGAAGTATTCGATCATCCCTATTCAGCATTGATGGTGCCTTTCAAGATCTCTAAGCTGCACATGCATCCCCACAACATCAGAGATGTGTGCTGATAACAAGCTGGATGGTCTCTCAGGACATCAGTAACTATCGTTTCAATTAAGAATTTCACATTTTGATTCATCTGACCGCAGAACAGTTTTTTTATTTCACCTTGCTCTATTTTAGATAAGGTTTGGCCCAGAGAACATGACAGGATTTCTGGATTGTATTGACATGGGGCTTCTTTGCATAATAAAGCTTTAACTTGCCTTTGTGGATTGCACAGCAAACTGTTTTTTGTAGACAGTGATTTCTGGAATTATTCCTGAGACCATGCAGTGGTTTGCACAACCCAATCACGCCTGTTGTTAATGCAGTTCCGCCTGAGGGCCCGTAGGTCATGAATAGCAAATATTGACCGTCAGCTTTGTTCTTTGTGCATATGGATTTCTGTAGAATCTCTGAATCTTTTGATGATATTATGTACTTTAGATAATGGTATATTCAAAGTCTTTGTAATTTTATGTTGAATGACATTTTTTTTAATTCTTCTACAATTTTTAATTGCAGTTGTTCACACATTTCTGAACCTCTGACCATCTTTGCTTCTGAGAGACTTTGTGTCACGCTGGTGGGTGTGGACCCATTGTGCCACGTGGCTAGGCTTACCAAGGAGGAACATGAATAAGTGACTATCTGGTTCTAGAGCTTCTGATGGTTAGGTTAGGCTTATGCCCTAAGTAGCCGTCAGGTACCCCTCCAGGGCAGTCTCTGGTACTGCAGCAACTGACCCCTATGGTCAGGGGCACAGGTGTGGACTTGGAGTATCAGGTAGGACAAGACCAAGATCACAGGCAGGATGGATAATGATACAGGTTCAGATGGAACAGCTGGTTTAGACATGATGGAATTAGGTTCTGGTTCTGACAGAACGGTTGGTTCAGACAGGATGGGTTCAGACAGGACATCTGATACAGACAGGATTGGTACAGGTTCACAGGCAGGTTCTGGTACAGGAACAGGACTGGTTTACAGTCTCAAGCAGGTTTTGGTACAAGAACAGGGCTGATTCAGAGTCACAGGGACCTGATAATGAAATTGTAGGTTCAAGATACACTAGATACTGAAGTTGCTCGGGCACCTATCCAGAGAGGCTGCTTTAAGTACCCTGTGCAGAGTATACATGCTACCTTTTTAAGAAGCAGGGAGCGCGTGTGCTCTAAGCAGATTGCCAGGACACCTCCGTGACATGCGCAGGCCCTGGGCGCTGGAGATGGCAGCGGACTTGCAGGGATGCCAGCATTAGGCCTAAGACACACGGCATGAAAATCGGACCGATTGGAATGCGATAAAACATCGCATTCCACTCGGATCAATATTAGCCTATGTGCCAGCACCCATGAGCGATTATTTTCTCTGCCCCGATCGGACCGAGAAAACAATCGCAGCATGCTGCGATTGTAATGCAAGACTCTTTCTCTCGCACCCATTCAAGTCTATGGGGCAAGAGAAAGATCGCACTGCACTCGCGGGACACCGGTGTTCCGCGAGTGCAGGGCGAGAATGGCAATAGCAGGCTACCGAGGAGAGAGGGAGATAAATCCCTCCCTCTCCTGCTCCTTGTCGACCCGCCCCTCCTCAGTGCCGGCCCGTCCCCCGCAGCTGAGGTCCGATCGCATGATCGGACCTCAGTCGCAGTGACACTCGCAGTGACACTCGCATGACACTCGGCTCACGATGTGCTGCCAGTGTGAGCCGAGTGTCATGTGAGGATCGCATTAGTCCCGGCCTAGAGGGTGCTTTACACGCTGCGACATTGCTAGCGATCTCGTTAGCGATATGATACACTAGATCGCAGATGTTATCTACCGAGATCGCACATAGGTCGTTTTTGTAGCGCCGGTCACATGTGCTATCTCGGCAGATTGCATCTGCGATCTGGCATGTCACATCGCAATCATTGCAAGCATTGCATTTTGGTTTTCTTTACATTTTATACAGTGATCTAAAAGTGAGTTCAGAGAACACTGGGAGCCCTATCACTGAGACCCCAGCCAACAAAATGTTCTCTTTACCTGCCCCATAGATGTTGAATAAAGCATTCGGGTACCTGCTTGGACACCACTGCATTTCAACGTCTCCTCGATGCATTTGTAAACTTAGAAGATGCAAAGGTTCAATATCACTGTTCTAGTAGGGCCCGCACCAATTAGACAATTATCATTTATCTTGTGGACAGATGATAAAACTCTTGTGTGAGAAACCTCTTTAAAGAGAATCATTAACTAGATTTATACTGTCCCATCTGAGAGCAGGTGCAGAGTCCCTGATTCCAGAATTCACATTTGAGAGGAATTATACAGAGCTCATCATTTAGAGGAAATGCAGAGAAAACTATGATATTGAAAAAAGCAAGGAGACCAGTAAATGACTGGCATCAAAATATGGAGCGGGAGAGAGCATGGGAGAGGCAATGCAAAGAAGGGGTTCAGTATGGAGAGTTGGGAAGGACAGTGTGAACAATGAGCTCAGTAAGAAGAGGGGGCAATGTGGCGCCCCTGAGGCTCAATCGCCACAGGGTATTGTATCTGACCTAAAATGCAATACTTTAACCCGGGTGATGAAGGAGTTAACCACTGGTGTTTGTTTCACTTACACAAAATCCAGTCCGTGAGTGAGCTACTTACACATTCAGGAAGCCAGCCAGCCTGGGAAGTTCCCGGTTACCAGGGTAACAGCCAATATGAGTCATCCCAAGGGTGGGGGTTACAGAGGAAGTGAGCAAACACAAACAGTTTCCAGTTCAGAATAGTCTGAGACTCAGAACAACATGGTTGCAAGAAGATGTGCTTCAGAGCTCTTCTAGTTAGCACCGGGCAGACTGGAAGAGGGCGAGAGGCAAACAGTGGAGATAGTGAGACAGAGGAGAACATGGTAGCTGGGGGTCGAGCCTAACCATTCCCAAAGTGCCAGCGCTGACAGGGTGTAGAAGCCCTAGGGCAAATCATACTCTATGTTGTCTGCCAGAATCTGCAGGGGATGGGGATTCCAAGTCCCATCGCCCACTACCCATTTTCCTGGAGCACAGTGACATATAGGATATCACACTCCACAGACACTTGTGATTGCCTCTGATTTACCTGGGACCGGCTGAGGCCCATCGCGGTGGAGAGCGGCACCTCTGGGGCATCTTAAGAACTGTGAGTAAAAAGAACTTTGAACCGCAGCCCCTTGTGTTGTCCCTGTCTTTGCCGGCGCCGGCACCCCGCGCGTCGGTGCTCCCGTGGACTACTGCCCTCGTCATCCACCCGGAGCCCGCTCCGCCTGTGGGGAGCGACACCATCCCGGCTGCCATAACACCTGCCTTGGCGAAGAATTCTGCAGGGCGGCTACTCCCTGGCCGCATACCACAGGTGGTGTCACGACACACTTTCTCCATTACCCCGCTTTCCCCACCATTTACTGTACACCTCGGGGCAATGGAACCGGGCAAGGCCACCTGTGACATCGCCTGACCCAACCCGCAACGGCCCGGCGACGAGTAGGTTAACCACCTGCCCCGTGGGGTGCTACAGCAGCATGAGGGAAACATTGTGAGAGTGTGTTCAGTATGAAGCGGGGGCAGCAGGACAGTATGGGGGGACATTGTGAAAAGGGAACTCAGTATGGAGAGGGAGTAGTGTGGGGGAGACAGTAAAAAGAGTGGGTTCTGTGTGGAAAGGTGTCAGCGTGAGGAAGACAGTGGGAACAATGGGCTCACTATGGAAAGGTGCAGGGTGGGGGAGACAGTATGAAGAATGGTACTAAGTATGGAAAGGGGGCGTGAAGAGGGACTCAATATGGAAAGGGGGGCAGTGTAGGGGAGACAGTGTGAAAAAGGACCCAGTATGGAACAGAGGTCAGCAAGGAGAATACAGTGGGAATAGTAGGCTCAGTATGAAGAGGAGGCAGCATGCAGAGGAAGAAAGGGCTCAATATGGAGTGGAGGCTTGTAATAGAAAAGAAGCAGGGTGGGGGGGTCAGTGTGGAGGCTATAGTTGATAAGTGAGGAAGGTGTGTTGGATATAATTCATAAGGGGGGACAGTGTGGAAGTTATAGTTCATAAGGGGTTGGTGTAGCAGGTGTAGTTCATAAGGAGGACGGTATTGTGGTCATAGTTCACTAGGGCAGACAGTGTAGTGGTCATAGTATATTATGGGTATCCGTGTAGATGGAATATTTTATAGGAGAGGACTGTGTCAATGCAATGTAACATAAAAGAGACAGTGTTGGAGCAGTTCTTTTTGTGCAGGGAGGACAGTGAAGGGAATTTATTTATTCATTCAGGGGCACAGCGTATGGCTTACTGAGTGCACAGCATGGGTGGTTAATTTTATTCATTATAATGACATTGCTATTTTTAAGGTCACTGGATTGGCACATGCTGCAGAAGAACAAAGACGAAAGTCTGCAGAGATGAGGAAAATGAAAGGGATGAGAATAACACCAAACAGAGAATATGTCAACTATAAGGTATCTAAGGGTGCATTTACACTGGCCAATCATTGCTTTAAACTACTTTAAACAACTGACAATCTGCTATATGAAGCCGATCGGCAGTCATTTAATTGGAAGTTTAGACAGACAACTGCAGTTTCATGTGCACAAAATGATCGTTAAGAAAATCACTTTGTGGGCACAGGTTAAACATACACTGCTCAAAAAAAATAAAGGGAACACTTAAGGGCTCACTCACACTTGCACTATTTTGACGCAAACGGAATCCGTCACTAATGTAGTACAGTTCATTTATTTACAGTGGAAGCGCGACATCATGTGGACACAAGCGGGTACTGCATGACACACACACGTGCCATAGTAACGCGCTTCCACTGTAAATAAATGAACTGTACTACATTAGTGACGGATTCCGTTTGCGTCAAAATAGCGCAAGTGTGAAACTAGCCTAAACAACACAATGTAACTCCAAGTCAAATCACACTTCTGTGAAATCAACCTGTCTAATTATGAAGCAACATCGGTTGTGAATCAATCTCTACTGCTGTTGTACAATTGGACCAGGCAAGTAGAAATGAAAGGCAATTAGCAAGACACCCCCTATAAAGGAGTGGTTCTGCAGGTGGTGATCACATACTATTTCTCTGTTCTCATCCTTTTTGGCTATTGTTTTGGTCACTTTTGCATTTTGTCATTGCTCTCACCCTAGATGTAGCATGAGGGGGTGTCTACAACCCACAGACATTGCTTAGGTAGTGCAGCTCATCCAGGATGGAACATCAATGTGAGCTGTGGCAAGAAGGTTAGCTGTGTGTGTCAGCACAGTGTCCAGAGCATGGATCAGATACCAGGAGACAGGCCAGTGCACCAGGAGATGTAGAACAAGCCATAGAAGGGCAACAACTCAGAAGCAGGACCGCTACCGCCTCCTTTGTGCAAGGGGGAATGGGGGGAGCAGTGCCAGAGCCCTGCAAAATGACATCCAGCAGGCCACTATATAAACCCAGGGCCGACTGCAGCTACATGTTGTGTCACAACAGGTCTGAGGATATCATCCAGGTACCTAATGGCAGTCAGGGTACCTCTGGCTAGCACATAGAGTGCTGTGCGGCCCTCCAAAGAAATGCCTCCCCATACCATTACTAACCCACTGCCAAACCGGTCATGCTGGAGAATGTTGTGTCGCGGGCGGAGGGGCCGCGATTGCTACGCTCGGGTCCAGGGCTGCTGCTGCGGCTCGGTGGCTCGAGCGGTGGGCCGGACCCGGGGACTCGAGCAGCGCTCCTCGCCCACGAGTGAAAAGGGGGGTGGTTGTTTAGGAAGATAGTTCGTGACGCCACCCACGAGTCGTGGTGATAATGGGCATCACCGCTGCTGATGACGGGGATCCCGGGAGCGATGGCAGGGAGCAGCTAGGATGTTGGTTTCCCCTCCGTGGGTAGGGGGTTGTGATCCCGGGGCTCGGATGGTGGGTACGGGGAGGCAAGAAGGTCAGGGTGCAGGGTTGCAGGGGCAGCGCGGCGCGCTGCCGGATGGCACTGTTGTACTAACTCAGACACAGATTCACAGAGTCTCTGGTAAACGAAACGGCTGGATGGACGGGTTCCGCAGCCGGCTGCAGTGTCTTTGCTCTCCCGGACAGGCTGATGGCGGCTGTCTTTCCCTGCACCGTTGTAGAATGTATTGACTCCGATGGTTTCCCACTGGTAGTCCGCTCCCCGGCGTATATGTACCGAAAGAGCCCGTTTGCCCGCAGGCGCTGGCCCTTGGATCTCTAGCCTATGGCGGTGGCTTTTTATCCTCACTGTGTGGACGGTTGCCTTCTGTCGGGTCTTGGGTGTTAGGGAACCCCAGGGGTTCCGGTCACTATCTGATTCGACCATTGTCAGCGGCTCCTAGCCTGGTCGGGGTCTGATGGCCCTGCCTTTTTGTGCTTGGTACAACTCTGCTCCCCGGCTCGGTACCGGCGGGCCACCGCCCGTCCCCGGTCCTACGGTTTTGATAACTTGCACCACCTCCTGCAGACGGCCACCACCGTCTGCCGACCTTGCTTACAGTGTCTGGGCTCCTACCCAGACACTTACAGTTTCTCCTCCACTCCACTTCAACTCCAAACTGGACTCTAACCTGAACTAACTGTTTTTCCCTCCTCCAGACCTGTGAACTCCTCGGAGGTTGGGGCCAACCGCCTGGCTCCGCCCCACCTGGTGTGGACATCAGGCCTGGAGGGAGGCAACAAGGATTTTGTTTGACTGGTGTTGACTATCCAGGGGAGGGGGTGTGTGTGGTGTTGTGTCTGTGACTACCTGGCTAGTCCAGGGCGTCACATTCCCCCTTGGTGAAATGCAGACCGTCCGCGGGCTGCCCGTCCATCACTGGTTTTATTTCTGAAAAATATAAGTTAACAGGGGAAAACATAGAACAATAAGCATATTTTTAATTCTTCCCTTACGGGAGGCTTTTCTCTTTAACGTTGCAAACAATATATAAAACACTTTTATTAATAACGGACGGGTCTATGTTCCTCCGCTTCCCCACCCAAGCAACCTACACCTTGATGCTGCCCCTAAGAAACGGGCAGCACCCCTCTTCCCCAGTCCGGAAGCAGGAACTCGGTTCCAGGTCACCCAAGCGGGAACGGGTACGGTGTCTCGCACCCGGCTATCACTTCAGGGGGCCCCAAGACCAGGGGGGACCCCTGACCCCCGGAGGATGGTCACCGATCCTGGTGGTGACCGGACCCCAGCCTGCTCTGCTGCGGACCTTCCTCCAATCTGCCTCTCCGCAGGCAGTAACGGAAAACAACCCACAAATTATTTACAAGACCACAAGTTCGTGGTTGGCCTGCAAGTTCTTGGCCTTGTCTCTGGAAGGAGGCTAGTGGGAACACAGAAAGTCCCTACGGGGACAACTTTCTTCTTTACGGACGGTAATCAGGTGAAGTATTCGGTAATTGGTGCGCATTCATTGGAAACTTAAGACAAGAGCAAGGTGCTGATGGTCTCAACGGGGACAACTGGGTTGCAACGGAGGACCGCTGCCTTTATTGCTCATTTCCGTACTCCTCGCCCAGCTCCAGGCAAAGAAATACAGGCTCCATCCCTTCCAGCACACGGCAGGCGTGACGGGGAAGGGCTGCCCGGCATCCATTGTTTCCGCTCCGAGGGATGTAGGTGGCCTCCATATCATACAAGCCAAAGACTCCTTCCTCTGAGACAGGCTCTGTGTCAGCCCCTGAGCCGCTGTCATGTGACTCCAGGGGACTGATGGTGGGATCCGGCAGGACAGATACGGTTTCCAGCTGAGCCCAGACCTGTGGCTCCTCAGCGACAGGCGATTTGTCGTCGGTCGTTGCACAGAGGATCGCTATTGGTTCTTCTGAGTTAACTGCTCTGGCATTTAGTTGGCCGGCGTCCTCTCGGGCCTCCGGGCCCTGGCGGGGCATCAGCGCGGACTCCGCCATCCCCATCGGAGGCGATGGGCTGAGCGGGGCAGTAAGAGCGGCCAGCACGGGCGATGGAGCGGGCCCTGCAGGGGCCGGGGGTAAACCGGGTCCTTCAGCCGCAGCGGCCGGTCCCTCGGGGACATAAGAGCGTGGGTCACTCACCAGCTCCTCTAGCATGGCCTCTATTTCATGGGCCCTTACGACCGCAGCCAACTCCTCCACTTCAGCGGTCCAGCGATCCAGCAGGTCACGCACCTGGGCCCGGTTGCAACTGCACAGCAACATCACTTGGGTATTCAGCCACGCCGCTGTCCCGGGCGCAGGCTCCAGGGACTCAGGCCTTCCAGGAACTGGATGTGTAGCAGAGTCCTGGCGCCCCTGCTCTTTATACCTTCGGTTACATCAGGTACACCTGCACCCGCCCCCCCTTGGTTCTTTCCAGCACTTCCTTCTGTTGGGGGCGGGGCTTCACTTTTGCGCCTTCCCTGCTCAGGGAAGACGCTTGAGCAGGAAATCTTCGCGCCAAAGATGGCAGAACTTCAAATTTTTCGGCCGGACGCCGCCGGCGGGGACTGCAAGGCGCACTTCTACCGGTAGGTAGATCGGTTCTATCCTGTTCGTGACGCCAAGTTGTCGCGGGCGGAGGGGCCACCCTCGCTACGCTCGGGTCTGGGGCTGCTGCTGCTGCGGCTCGGTGGCTTGAGCGGTGGACCGGACCCGGGGACACAAGCAGCGCTCCTCGCCCACGAGTGAAAAGGGGAATGGTTTGTTTGGGGAGATAGTTCGTTACGCCACCCACGGGTCATGGTGATAATGGGCACCACCGCTGCTGATGACGGGGATCCCGGGAGCGATGGCAGAGAGCAGCTAGGATGTTGGTTCCACCTCCGTGGGTAGGGGGTTGGTGATCCCGGGGCCCGGATGGTGGGTACGGGGAGGCAGGAAGGTCAGGGTGCAGGGTTGCAGGGGCAGCGCGGCGCGCTGCCGGATGGCACTGTTGTACTCACTCAGACACAGATTCACAGAGTCTCTGGTAAACCAAACGGCTGGATGGACGGGTTCCGCAGCCGGCTGCAGTGTCTTTGCTCTCCCCGGACAGGCTGATGGTGGCTGTCTTTCCCTGCACCGTTGTAGAATGTATTGACTCCGATGGTTTCCCACTGGTAGTCCGCTCCCCGGCGTATATGTACTGAAGGAGCCCGTTTTGCCTGCAGGCGCTGGCCCTTGGATCTCTAGCCTATGGCGGTGGCTTTTTATCCTCACTGTGTGGACGGTTGCCTTCTGTCGGGTCTTGGGTGTTAGGGAACCCCGGGGGTTCCGGTCACTATCTGATTCGACCGTTGTCAGCGGCTCCTAGCCTGGTCGGGGTCTGATGGCCCTGCCTTTTTGTGCTTGGTACAACTCTGCTCCCCGGCTCAGTATGCACCACCTCCTGCAGATGGCCACCACCGTCTGCCGACCTTGCTGACAGTGTCTGGGCTCCTACCCAGACACTTACAGTTTCTCCTCCACTCCACTTCAACTCCAAACTGGACTCTAACCTGAACTAACTGTTTTTCCCTCCTCCAGACCTGTGAACTCCTCGGAGGGTGGGGCCAACCGCCTGGCTCCGCCCCACCTGGTGTGGACATCAGGCCTGGAGGGAGGCAACAAGGATTTTGTTTGACTGGTGTTGACTATCCAGGGGAGGGTGTGTGTGTGGTGTTGTGTCTGTGACTACCTGGCGAGTCCAGGGCGTCACAGTTGCATGCAGCAGAATTCTCCATGGCGTCTCCAGACTCTGTCATGAGCTCAGTGTGAACTTGCTCTCATTCATAAAGAGCACAGGGCGTCAATCTCAAATCTGCCATTTTTGGTGTTCTCTTACAAATGCAAATCGCCCTGCACAGTGTTGGGCTGTAAGCACCACCCCCAGTTATGGACGTCGGGCTCTCATACCACCCTCATGGAGTCTGTTTCTGACCGATTGAGCAGGCACAAAGATATTAGTGGCATGCTGCAGGTCATTTTGCAGGGCTCTGGCACGGCTCCTCCTGTTCCTCTTTACACAAATGTAGAGGTAGCGGTCCTGCTGTGGGGTTGTTGCCCTCCTACGGCCCTTTCCAGGTCTCCTGGTATACTGGCCTGTCTCCTGGTATCTGCTCCATGCTCTCGACACTGTGTTAACAGACACAGCTAACATGCTTGCTACAGCTCACATTGATGTGACATCCTGGATGAGCTGCACTACCTGAGCAACTTCTGTGGGTTGTAGACACCCCCTCATGCTACTTCTAGGGTGAGAACAATGACAAAATGCAAAAGTGACCAAAACAACAGCCAAAAAGAATGAGAACAGAGATATGGTCTGTGGTCTCTCATCTTCCTCTTGACAATACCCCATAGATTCTCTAGGAGGTTGAGGTCAGGCGAGTTTGCTGGCTAATCAAGCAGAATAGTACTGTGGTTATTAAACCAGATATTGGTACTTTTGGCAGTTTGGACAGGTGCCAAGTCCTGCTGGAAAATGAAATTACCATCTCCAAAAAGCTTGTCGGCAGAGGGAAGCATGAAGTGCTCTAAAATTTTCTGCTAGACGGCTGCGCTGACTTTGGTCCTAATAAAAACACAGTGAACCTACCCCAGCAGATGACATGGCTCCCCAAACCATCACTGATTGTGGAACCTTCACACTAGACCTCAAGCAGCTTGGATTGTGGCCTCTCCACTCTTCCTCTGGGAAGACTCTGGGACCTTGATTTCCAAATGAAATGCATAACTTTCATCTGAAAACAATACCTTGGACCATTGAACAACGACCCTGTTCTTTTTCTCCTTGGCCCAGGTAAAACGCTTCTAGCATTGTCTATTGATCATGAGTGGCTTGACACAAGGAATACAACACTGTAGCCCATGTGCTGCATACGTCTGTGTGTGGTGGCTCTTGAAGCACTGACTCCAGCAGCAGTCCACTCCTTCTGAATCTCCCCTATAATTTTTAATGGCCTTTTCTTAATAATCCTATCCAGGCTGCGGTTATCTCGGTTGCTTGCGCCCCTTTCCTACCACACTTTTTACTTCCACTCATCCTTCCATTAATATGCTTGGATATAGCACTCTGTGAACAGCCAGCTTCTTTAGCAATGACCTCTTGTGGCTTACCCTCCTTGTGGAGTGTATCAATGACTGCCTTCTGGACATCTGTCAAGTCAGCCGTCTTCCCTATGATTGTGTCGCCTACTGAACCAGATTAAGGGACCGTTTTGTGGTACTTTTTCTAATTTTCTAAGATAATGAGTTTTGGGTTTTCATTGGCTGTAGGCCATAATCATCAACATTAACAGAAATAAACACTTGAAATAGATCCCTCTGTTTGTAATGACTCCATATAATATATGCGTTTCCCTTTTTGTATTGAATTACTGAAATAAATTAACTGTTTGATGATATTCTAATTTATTGAGATGCACTTGTATCTTTTCATGGAATAACACTGAAGATATGACACTTTGATACAATGTAAAGTAGTCAGTTTACAGCTTGTATAACAGGGTAAATTTGGAGTGCCTTCTAAATAACTCAACACATAGCCATTAATGTCTAAACCACTGGCAACAAAAATGAGTGTACCCCTAAGTGAAAATGGAGAAATTGTGCTCAAAGTGTCAATATTTTGTGTGTCCACCACATTATTTTCAAGCACTGCCTTAACTCTCTTGGGCATGGAGTTCACCAGAGCTTCACTGGAGCCACTAGAATCCTTTTCTACTCCTTTCACTATCTCAGAGCTGGTGAATGTTAGAGACCTCAAACTCCTTCACCTTCCATTTGAGGATGCCCTACAATATGGTTTAGGTCCGAATACATACTTGGCCAGTTCAGCTCCTTTACCCTTAGTTTCTTTGGCAAGGCAGTGGTGGTCTTAGAGGTGGGGGTCGTTATGTTGAATACTGCCCTGCAGCACAATTTTTGAATGGAGGGGATCTTACTTGCTCTGCTTCAGTATGTCACCGTACATGTTGGCATTCATGGTACCACAGCTGGCAGCACTTTTGCATCCCCAAACAATGACACTCTCACCACTATGCTTGACTGTAGGCACCAGATAAACTTATTTTGTTCAGATGGTGTCAAGTGTATCTTGGTTTCATCAGACCACAGGGCATGGTTCCAGTAATCCATATCCTTAGTCTGCTTGTCTTCAGCAAACTGCAGTCTTTCTTCTGCATCATCTTTAGAAGAGGCTTCCTTCTGGGACAACAGCCATGCAGACTAATTTTATGCAGTGTGTGGGGTATGGTCTGAGCACTGACAGGCTGATCCCCCCACCCCTTTATCCTCTGCAGCAATGCTGGCAGCACTCATATGTCTATTTTGAAAAGACAACCTCTGGATATGAAGCTTAGCATGTGCACTCAACTTCTTTGGTCTACCATGGCGAGGCCTGTTATGAATGGAACCTGTCCTTTTAAAGCACTCTATGGTCTTGGGCACTGTGCTGAAGGTTAGTTTCAGGATGTTGACAATCTCCTTATACGCTAGGCCATCTTTATGTAGAGCAACAATTCTTTTTATTTTCAGATCCTCAGAGAATTGTTTGCCATGAGGTGCCATGTTGAACTTCCAGTGAGCAGTATGAGAGAGTTTGTGTGACCAATAACTCTAAAATTAACACACCTGCTTCCCATTCACACCTGAGACCTTGTAACACTAATGACTCATATTACACCATGGATAGAAAATGGCTAATTGGGCTCAATTTGGCCATTTTCACTTATGGGGTGTACTTACTTTTTACCAGACGTTTTGACATTAATGGCTGTGTAGAGGGGCACACCAAATTTACACTGTTATACAAACTGTACACTGACTACTTTACATTGTATCAATGTGGCATATCTTCAGTGTTGTCACAAGAAAAGATATAATAACATTTTTACAAAATATGTGAGGTGTATTCACTTTTGTGATAGACAGTATCTTCCAAAAGCTAAGTTAATGTTTAATAGTGCTACTAACCAGTACTTTACTGTAGTGTCTGCAGTCTAATAACGGCTTTGTGTAACCACAACAATTCCCAACAACTCTAATTTTGTATTCATGTCCTGATGGCTATTCTGATTCTGTATTCAAGTACTAATGGCGGTTCTGGAGATGTATTTATGTAATGATAGTGGCTCTGGTGCTGTGTTCATCTCCTAATAATGATTGTGATCCTGTATTAAAGTAGATGCAGTAATAATCTTTCATTTATTAACCGTAACAATAGATCATTATAGGGTTAGTGTGCAGTCTGTTGCACACATGGACAACATAAAGAGTGAAAGTACAGTTGTGTGAAAGATAAATATAAAAATATTTGGCAGATGAACACATGTTTGAGTTAGGCACTGTGTGCACTAGAAAATGGAATTTTCTTAAGAAAATTTCGGACCCTCTGAAAGAGTACCGCACCTGTGGTAAAAAAAACGCAGCAAACCGCACCAGGAAACTGCATGTGGTTTTACTGCAGTTTGGCCGTGGTTTTTCCACGGGTTGTTCCCTGTGGTTTTTGACCATTATCTATGGAAAAAAACGCAGGTACCTGCAGAAAAGAAGTGATGTGCAATTCTTTTTGCTGCAGAAAACATGCAGCAAAACCTGTTGGTTAAAAAAAACGCAGTGTGCGCACACCATTTTTTTTATTACCATAGGTTTTGATGGGGAATGACTGCAGCAAGGTTATGAACATTTTCTGCAGCAAAACAGCGGCAAAACCGCGGTAAAAACCGCTGCATGCGCACAGGGCCTAAAGCCCTCATCCACTTTTGATAGCTGTCTAATTTTTTGGCAGCAGCCGTTTCACCAAGGTCTCTTAGACATAGAAAAGCTCAATCTGCCTAGTACTCCCATACTCTCTATAAGGCCTCTGTCACACGTTCGTGCCTCCGGTACGTGTTTGACAGTTTTCTCACGTACCGGAGACACGTACACACGAGGACCTATGTATTCCTAATATTTTGGACACACGTAAGTATTTTTGAACGGAACGTGTTTCCTTTCCGTACTTACGTGTGTCCGTGTGTTTCTCACGCATGTCCGTTTTTCTCCGGCATCACGGGTGTCACACGGAACGCAAACGTGTCACACGTAACACACACGGACCACACGGATGTGTTCCGTGTGACACGCGCCGGAGAAAAGACATGTGTCTGTGAGAAAAAAAACAAAACATTACTCACCTTCTCCAGCCCTCCTGTCTCTGCCGCTGCTGTCACTTGCTTCCGACCGCTGCTCATTATGCTCATTGCATATTCACTTCACTGCGTCCGGAAGCAGCAGCGGGGAGTCGGCAGGGCTGGAGACCGAAGATCAGCACCACGGACAGCGACGCCAGGGTCAGGTGAGTAGAAAGTTCCCGTTCTCCGTGTGTTATCACGGAGAACACACGGAGAACACACGTAGCCCATACACACAGCACATCAAAGGCAATCCGCACCTCTGACACGTCCGTGAAAAACGTGCATGTTTTTCAGGGACGTGTGAAAGAGGCCTAAGAGAGCTGCTGCCAAATATGTACAGCAGGTATAAAAAGAACAGCAGTAGGAGGCTGTTTAAGCAAAGCATGTTTATAACAAATCACAGCAGCTTACCAATGTAGTTTTCATCTACAAAAATATTACATGTGAAACCCAATGTTTTTCAAGTGTTATTAGAATCAAAGGCATCTGTAATTTGCACTAAAACGTATGGGTTTACCTTTGCCATCACTGGCTAAATAACACACTAATAATGCTATTCAGCAAGTGAGAACACCCCATGTAAAATACGATACAAACAAAAGATCACGATGGAACTGCATGCAAATTACAAATGTATCTCATCTCATTGCCATATAATCGTACCTGGGATCAGCCGTGCAGAACTCAAAATAATCATATGCTGGTAAAGGATGCAGTTGTTCCTCCAGTTGCTCTTTACTAATGCTTGGTGGAAGACGACGTATGACTACCTGCAAGAGAAATTACACAGTAAACTACCTTTGTAGGAAAAATAATATGGGTAAAAGTCAGAAATATGAAATATTAACAACAGCTGGCAATTGGCGAACTCATTCCAACGTTAAAAAAAAGGTAAAAAAAAAAATTGCGGCTCAAAGTAAGGCATAAATATATTGTGTTAAAAACATATATTTTTGGGTTTTTTTCTGTTGAAATTCTTCACAATCCTATACAGCTGATAATATGATTATGATAGCTATTGTGCTATTATTTTATTTAATTTTACAATATCTTGCTTGCATGTTGCACATGTCACACTTGTGTAATTTATTTGTAAGATTTGAGAAGAGGCTATATTTTAAGGCTTGGGGGTATATAGGTACATGCCCACGATCAGGCTTCCTCGCATTCTGGATGCAGCATAATTTCTCTTGCGGAGACGGTAGTGTCCTGTGCGGTAGAACGCGCTGTATGTGTCCACGATCAGGATTACTGACATTGTATTCTCGCTGTGTTCTCCCGCTCAGATCAATAGCTTCTCCGCAATAAATAATAAACTGACAAGCTGCGGCTCAGAAACCCACACCACAGGTCAGTTTATGCAGCGTTAAAAACAAGCATAGTGGGCATGGGATTTTTCTAAATCTCATCCACTGTGTTTGAACTGTATAACGCAGAGTTTTGGAAAACACGCTGAGTCAAAAAAAATGTGGGAGGAAAATGGGGGGTGCGTCTTAAAATCCAAATATAGCTTACCGGGAGGTAGAGAATTGGCGCAGGGGGCTGTCTGTGCAGGCCGCTCTCTGTGCGGCCAGGTGCCTCTCTGTGCGGGCGGCCAGGAGCCTCTCTGTGCGGGCAGCCAGGTGCCTCTCTGTGCGGGCAGCCAGGTGCCTCTCTGTGCGGGCAGCCAGGTGCCTCTATGGGCGGCCAGGTGCCTCTCTGTGCGGGCAGCCAGGTGCCTCTCTGTGTGGGCAGCCAGGTGCCTCTCTGTGCGGGCAGCCAGGTGCCTCTCTGTGCGGGCAGCCAGGTGCCTCTCTGTGCGGGCAGCCAGGTGCCTCTCTGTGCGGGCAGCCAGGTGCCTCTCTGTGCGGGCAGCCAGGTGCCTCTCTGTGCGGGCAGCCAGGTGCCTCTCTGTGCGGGCAGCCAGGTGCCTCTCTGTGCAGGCAGCCAGGTGCCTCTCTGTGCAGGCAGCCAGGTGCTTCTCTGTGCAGGCGGCCAGGAGCCTCTCTGTGCGGGCAGCCAGGTGCCTCTCTGTGCGGGCAGCCAGGTGCCTCTCTGTGCGGGCAGCCAGGTGCCTCTATGGGGGGCCAGGTGCCTCTCTATGCGGGCGGTCAGGTGCCTCTCTGTGCGGGCGGCCAGGTGCCTCTCTGTGCGGGCAGCCAGGTGCCTCTCTGTGCAGGCAGCCAGGTGCCTCTCTGTGCAGGCAGCCAGGTGCCTCTCTGTGCAGGCAGCCAGGGCCTCTCTGTGCAGGTAGCCAGGTGCCTCTCTGTGCGGGCAGCCAGGTGCCTCTCTGTGCGGGCAGCCAGGTGCCTCTATGGGCAGCCAGGTGCCTCTCTCTGCGGGCAGCCAGGTGCCTCTATGGGCGGCCAGGTGCCTCTCTGTGCGGGCAGCCAGGTGCCTCTCTGTGTGGGCAGCCAGGTGCCTCTCTGTGCGGGCAGCCAGGTGCCTCTCTGTGCAGGCAGCCAGGTGCCTCTCTGTGCGGGCAGCCAGGTGCCTCTCTGTGCGGGCAGCCAGGTGCCTCTCTGTGCGGGCAGCCAGGTGCCTCTCTGTGCAGGCAGCCAGGTGCCTCTCTGTGCAGGCAGCCAGGGCCTCTCTGTGCAGGTAGCCAGGTGCCTCTCTGTGCGGGCAGCCAGGTGCCTCTCTGTGCGGGCAGCCAGGTGCCTCTATGGGCAGCCAGGTGCCTCTCTCTGCGGGCAGCCAGGTGCCTCTATGGGCGGCCAGGTGCCTCTCTGTGCGGGCAGCCAGGTGCCTCTCTGTGTGGGCAGCCAGGTGCCTCTCTGTGCGGGCAGCCAGGTGCCTCTCTGTGTGGGCAGCCAGGTGCCTCTCTGTGCAGGCAGCCAGGTGCCTCTCTGTGCGGGCAGCCAGGTGCCTCTCTGTGCGGGCAGCCAGGTGCCTCTCTGTGCGGGCAGCCAGGTGCCTCTCTGTGCAGGCAGCCAGGTGCCTCTCTGTGCAGGCAGCCAGGTGCTTCTCTGTGCGGGCAGCCAGGTGCCTCTATGGGGGGCCAGGTGCCTCTCTCTGCGGGCGGTCAGGTGCCTCTCTGTGCGGGCGGCCAGGTGCCTCTCTGTGCGGGCAGCCAGGTGCCTCTCTGTGCAGGCAGCCAGGTGCCTCTCTGTGCAGGCAGCCAGGGCCTCTCTGTGCAGGTAGCCAGGTGCCTCTCTGTGCGGGCAGCCAGGTGCCTCTCTGTGCGGGCAGCCAGGTGCCTCTATGGGCAGCCAGGTGCCTCTCTCTGCGGGCAGCCAGGTGCCTCTATGGGCGGCCAGGTGCCTCTCTGTGTGGGCAGCCAGGTGCCTCTCTGTGCGGGCAGCCAGGTGCCTCTCTGTGCAGGCAGCCAGGTGCCTCTCTGTGCGGGCAGCCAGGTGCCTCTCTGTGCGGGCAGCCAGGTGCCTCTCTGTGCGGGCAGCCAGGTGCCTCTCTGTGCGGGCAGCCAGGTGCCTCTCTGTGCGGGCAGCCAGGTGCCTCTCTGTGCGGGCAGCCAGGTGCCTCTCTGTGCGGGCAGCCAGGTGCCTCTCTGTGCAGGCAGCCAGGTGCTTCTCTGTGCGGGCGGCCAGGAGCCTCTCTGTGCGGGCAGCCAGGTGCCTCTCTGTGCGGGCAGCCAGGTGCCTCTCTGTGCGGGCAGCCAGGTGCCTCTATGGGGGGCCAGGTGCCTCTCTCTGCGGGCGGTCAGGTGCCTCTCTGTGCGGGCGGCCAGGTGCCTCTCTGTGCGGGCAGCCAGGTGCCTCTCTGTGCAGGCAGCCAGGGCCTCTCTGTGCAGGTAGCCAGGTGCCTCTCTGTGCGGGCAGCCAGGTGCCTCTCTGTGCGGGCAGCCAGGTGCCTCTATGGGCAGCCAGGTGCCTCCCTCTGCGGGCGGACAGGTGCCTCTCTGTGCGGGCGGCCAGGTGTCTCTCTGTGCGGGCGGCCAGGTGCCTCTCTGTGCGGGCAGCCAGGTGCCTCTCTGTGTGGGCAGCCAGGTGCCTCTCTGTGCTGGCGGTCAGGTGCCTCTCTGTGCTGGCGGCCAGGTGCCTCTCTGTGCGGGCAGCCAGGTGCCTCTATGGGCAGCCAGGTGCCTCTCTCTGCGGGCGGACAGGTGCCTCTCTGTGCGGGCAGCCGGAGGGCTGCCTCCTCTGTACGGGTGGCCAGCTGGCTGCCTCTCTGCACGGGTGGCCTGCTGGCTGTTAGGGCTGTGTTGGCAGCGGAAGCTGCAGTGGCTATGCGGCGGGTGTCCCAGATGATCTGGCTTCAAACGATGGCGCCCGGAGTCAGCGTGTGCGCCGATGGAGCTCTCGGTTGAGAGCTCCATCTGCACACGTGCTGCTCCGGGCGCCATTTCTTTGAAGCCCAGACTGCCGAGAAAGCATCTGGGACACCCGCCACACTGGCCTGCTCCACACAGCCACCGCAGCTTCCGCTGACAGCACAGATCTACCGCTGCCAGCACAGACCCCACCAGCACCACCCCTGCCTCCTGTGACTCCACTCCACCACCGCTGCAGCCCCCCCTCCAGTAACAACACTGGAGTATAAGACGGACCCCATTTTTTTTTTACCTTTGTCTTATAATCCGATGCGTCTCATAAAACGAAAAATACGGTATGTGCCTTATTCATTTGAATATAGATTTAATGGCTTGAGTTCCTGTATTCAGTCATAGTGCTATTATATAAGATGCAAAAAAAAAAAAAAAAAAAGGTTTTGGGATTCTATAGTGGGTTATATCCAACTTTGTATATTATATTCTTCATAGCTGTGCAGTACGCTGGTGTTGTGAACCACTGGTGGTGGATGCAGCTTATAGGGGACAAATCTGGTGACAGGTGTCTTTTAAGGGAAATATAACCATATACATAGTATAGATGCTGTATTGCTTCTTTTTCATAAAGAAAATCACTTCCATTTCCATCCTTTTTACGAGAATGTATAAGTCACCAATACACCCTTGGATCTCTTGGATGTGGCAGTCACTTTGCCCCTAAACTGAACTTAAAGGGAACCTGTCAGCAGAAATTTCGACTAAAACCTAACAGATTCCCCCTCTGCAGCTCCTGGGCTGCATTCTAGAAAGGTCCCTGTTACTATTGTGCCCCCTTTCTGACCAAAAAAAAGAGTTTATGTAGAGGTACCTTTTTGGCTTCGGATTCTCTAAATGTGTCACGGGGGCGGGCTGCCTGATGGCCGTTATTCTGCCCCCTGGTCCTGTATGCCGCCCCCATCGCCGATTTCCATACTTCTGGACGCCGCCCACTGCTCCAGCCATCCACGCGCATGCCCAGTGCCAGTCTCACGGGACTGAGCAGTGTGACCGCTGGTGACGTGTGCGCAGACAAGTGATTATGGGCGGGACTGTGACTGTTATCAGCAAGTACCCGCCCATAATCTCGTGAGCGTGCAAACCTCACCAGCGGTCACACTGAGCTCAGTGTAGATGCTAGACTGTATGGGCTGCTTCCAGGGATGACGTCCCTTTGTCACGTGATAGTATTTTGAACACGCCCCTATCACGTGACAAAGGGACGTCATCCCTGGAAGCAGCCCATACAGTCTAGCATCTACACTGAGCTCAGTGTGACCGCTGGTGAGGTTTGCACGCTCACGAGATTATGGGCGGGTACTTGCTGATAACAGTCACAGTCCCGCCCATAATCACTTGTCTGCGCACACGTCACCAGCGGTCACACTGCTCAGTCCCGTGAGACTGGCACTGGGCATGCGCGTGGATGGCTGGAGCAGTGGGCGGTGTCCAGAAGTATGGAAATCGGCGATGGGGGCGGCATACAGGACCAGGGGGCAGAATAACGGCCATCAGGCAGCCCGCCCCCGTGACACATTTAGAGAATCCGAAGCCAAAAAGGTACCACTTTATAAACTCTTTTTTTTGGTCAGAAAGGGGGCACAATAGTAACAGGGACCTTTCTAGAATGCAGCCCAGGAGCTGCAGAGGGGGAATCTGTTAGGTTTTAGTCGAAATTTCTGCTGACAGGTTCCCTTTAACAGATATAAGAGGTGGGAAAAGGAGCTCCTACCATACCGGTAGTTATTACATGAGTTGCTGTCCATGGTGCTGCCACATACCACACCTGGCTTGGTATGTGGTGCTAAATTACTAGATCAATCCAACACACATTACTAGTTCTGCGCTACACTAAAAACATTTCATGGTCATGCCGTAGTCAATTTGAAACATATGGTTAATAGTGTTAAGAAGAGCTGCAAAAGTGACAATACGCTGGTAAATTCAGGTTTGCTTTTGGGTCATTTTTGTTCATCTCCATCTCTGCAATTTTTTTCCCTGTAAAATAGTAACCACTGCCTCTTTTTAAGTTCTTAGAAAAAACATAAGAATGGAAATAAAAGTGTACAGTAAACCAAGCTTAACTTTTGATAAACTGCATAACAATTTTTACATTTTGGGTTGGAATTTTCTTTAAAGAGGCCCTACTAGCTCTCTTGACATATCTGTTAAAGTAAATACCTGTATTCTTCACAATATAACAATTATGAAACAATCCTTTTCTTTACAGCTCTTTTAATTTTGTACTATTCCTCCACTGGGGCACACAGACAGAAAAGGGTCCCTGTGCAATCCCATAGCTCATCAAAATGCACAATTCACAATTCCACTTGCTTTGGAGGTAGACATTGACCCCCGTGTGTCTGCACATGCTGCACCAATATGTTTGTCCCTGCATTCCTCCTTGATTCCTCCTGGAAATGTATGCATAAATTGACATCCTCCAATAGGTTGTTCCCTTATACCCTCAGAGATTGTTTTCAGATGTCCTGACCCAACGTAAATAGCGTAGGCCTGTATAAGACTGGTGGTGTGAGGTCAGCAGACCTATGAGCATCTCTGTCTATACTCAGTCTGTGATTATTGCACACATGCAACTGGTCTAATACTAACCAATCTGAGGTGACAATATTAGGTTATGTAGAGATGCACCCTAGAAATGTCCAGCTCTCAGTTTAATAGTACGTTCCCAGGGGGAGTAATACATAGCTAAGGTAGATGTATAGAAATATGGTAAATAGAAGACTCCCAGGGAGCGGCGCAACACAGAGGGACCACTAGGTAGTAATACAACAGAGTGCCCTGGTGCTAGGGACAGGGGACCGGGGTCACCTCCTAGGACTCACCTGAGACTGATCTCTGCACTCCCTAACGTCCCTAAACGAGCCCTTCCCCAAGTGCACTATCAAGTGCCTAGACCAGTCATGGCGAACCTTTCACAGGCCGAGTGCCCAAACTGTAGCTCTAAACCCATTTTTTTTCCGAAGTGCCAACCAATCCTATTATGTAAATAGTTGATTTTAACCTTACCTTTGCCGTCTTCTCTTCTCTTCAGCAGGAGGCATCACGCTCATACATACTTACCACACATTGAAGCTGAGCCCCTGCCCTTTCCAGACACAGCAGTTGGATTGATCTTTCTGGAAAAAATTGCAGCATATTAGACAGAGATTTTAGCCTGGAATGCAATCAGATGTCACCCTGTAATTCACATCTACATTTCAAAGTCTGAACATCCTGAAATCCCATAAAGATGTACGAGTTGCTCCCCCCCCTTCATTGTGTAGTTCTGTCCCCTTCCTGGCCACTTTTTGGTAAACATGTCCCCCATCCTGATATATGTTTCCCCATCTTTGCACGTTTCTCCCCATCTTTGCACATTTCCCCCATCCTTGCAGCCATGTTTGCCCCGTGCTCTGTTTGCCCCCGTGCTCTCCATGGCTGCCCCGTGCTCTCTTTGCCCCGTGCTCTCCATGTTTGCCCCCGTGCTCTCTTTGCCCCGTGCTCTCCATGTTTGTCCCCGTGCTCTGTTTGCCCCGTGCTCTCCATGGCTGCCCCCGTGCTCTCTTTGCCCCGTGCTCTCCATGTTTGCCCCCGTGCTCTCTTTGCCCCGTGCTCTCCATGTTTCCCCCGTGCTCTGTATGCCCCGTGCTCTGTATGCCTCGTGCTCTGTATGCCCCGTGCTCTCCATGTTTGCCCCGTGCTCTGTATGCCCTGTGCTCTCCATGTTTGCCCCTGTGCTCTGTCTGTTTGCCCCTGTGCTCTGTTTGTTTGCCCCCGTGCTCGGTTTGCCCCGTGCTCTCCATGTTTGCCCTGTGCTCTCCATGGCTGCCCCCATGCTCTGTTTGCCCTGTGCTTGCTCTGTACCCCGTGCTCCATGTTTGACCCATGCTGGCTCTGTCCCCCGTGCTCTGTTTGCCCCGTGCTGGCTCTGTCCCCGTGCTCCATGTTTGCCCCGTGCTGGCTCTGTCCCCCGTGCTCCATGTTTGCCCCGTGCTGGCTCTGTCCCCCGTGCTCCATGTTTGCCCCGTGCTGGCTCTGTCCTCCGTGCTCCATGTTTGCCCCGTGCTGGCTCTGTCCCCCGTGCTCCATGTTTGCCCCGTGCTGGCTCTGTCCCCCGTGCTCCATGTTTGCCCCGTGCTGGCTCTGTCCCCGTGCTCCATGTTTGCCCCGTGCTGGCTCTGTACCCCGTGCTCCATGTTTGCCCCGTGCTGGCTCTGTCCCCCGTGCTCCATGTTTGCCCCGTGCTGGCTCTGTCCCCGTGCGCCATGTTTGCCCCGTGCTGGCTCTGTCCCCCGTGCTCCATGTTTGCCCCATGCTGGCTCTGTCCCCCGTGCACCATGTTTGCCCCGTGCTGGCTCTGTCCCCCGTGCTCCATGTTTGCCCCGTGCTGGCTCTGTCCCCCGTGCTCCATGTTTGCCCCGTGCTGGCTCTGTCCCCCGTGCTCCATGTTTGCCCCGTGCTGGCTCTGTCCCCCGTGCTCCATGTTTGCCCCGTGCTGGCTCTGTCCCCCGTGCTCCATGTTTGCCCCGTGCTGGCTCTGTCCCCCCACACCTTGGCCGCACACAGCCTAAAAATAAAATAAAAAAAACCCTCACCTTCCAGCACAGGTTCCCGCGCGGCCACAAGACGCCGGCGCTGCTTTCTGACGCTCCTTCGTCTCCTAGGCAACAGGGCTGCAGCCCAGGAGAGGAGGAGTGAGAGGGAGGAGAAATGTCTCCTCTGCTAAACAGCACTTTGTACTGTCGGCGCGATCACACCGACAGTACAAAGTGTCTCAGTGTGGCGACAGCGCGCGTGCCAGCACAAAGGGCTCTGCGTGCCCTGTTTGGCACGCGTGCCATAGGTTCGCCATCACTGGCCTAGACCCTCGCTGGCGCTTAACTCACCTTGACTAGTGAAGGCCATTAAGATGCTAGTCTCGCCACTGCCATAAGAAAACACGAAGAAGGAAAGACAAACAGGTTGTAACAAACCAGCAGGGTGAGCTGAAACAACAAGAAGGTCGTACGGACCGGGCTCAGAGCAAGGAGAGTCACAAGGTACCAGGGGTAAGATGGAGACAGAGTCAAGAGAGAGAGACAAGTCTGAGACAGAGAGAGAACATCAAAAAAAGGAGGAAAACGAAGATAAATAACAAGTCTAGATCGGGAGGCGGGAGAGCAGGTAATAGCTGGGAGCACATGGGAACAACCAAGGAGGGAGGACAAGTGTCAGAGAGGACGGACGCAGTCAGGAGGATGGGAGGCAGGGAGGATGGACACAGTCAGGAGGACGGACCCAGTCAGGAGGACGGGAGGCAGGGAGGATG
Source organism: Anomaloglossus baeobatrachus (assembly GCF_048569485.1). NCBI lineage: Eukaryota > Metazoa > Chordata > Amphibia > Anura > Aromobatidae > Anomaloglossus > Anomaloglossus baeobatrachus. Next base: position 481,877,285 of record NC_134354.1, on the reverse strand, counting down.
GGTGACAGAGAGGATGGGCACAGTCAGGAGGAAGGGAGGGTGGATGTAGTCAGGACGAGAGACAGGATCAAACAACTTACAGGGACCAGCGACACACTGCAGAGCAGAATTATAACTGGCGCCGAAGGAACAGAAATGCCCCATAGAAAAGGCGTCGTGATCCTGGAAACAAGGCATGGAGGGGGGCCCTCCCCCCAGCTACATTCAAGGGAACACTGACAGCCGTGAGTCATGAAACAGGTCTGGAAAGACACAACAAGTAACACTCCATAGCTTCTCAAGCAGGAACTTCTCAGCTGCAACAAAAGTGACACCTTAGCTTCTCCAGAGATTGGATCCTTCAAAGTGGACAGCAAAGGTATGAGCTATAGCTGGCATAGGGAGGAGTGAGGAGCAGATGTTTATAGTAGAAGGGAGTGGCTGCAGCTGAGGTTACAACTACCTGTTAGATCATTGCAGGATAGAAATGAACTTTAACTTCTTCAGTACTGGATGGAATTAAATATGCTTTGACGAGGGACATTAAGGCAGATCTGCGATCAACAATACGCTGTGACTTTTTTTTTTTTAACCTCGTTTTATTAACAATTTCAAACATGGTACAACTGACATTTGCCATATAAAGATAGCTCAGTATATAGATAGTAATATTTAAATATAACAATAAACAGTCATATAAAGTCCATAATATCTTTAGCAGTTAAGATAGAACAATGTTATTATCCATACTACTTATCGTTTGCATATATATCTAATTTTATATTGAGCATAAGAACAGCTCTAACTATCAGCATGACCATATTTTGAAAACAAGATAGAAAGAGGAATAGAAAAAGGAAGAAAGAACAACAGCCACATTGCATTATTATACCTCAATACACCATTGGACAGTGTTTCATATCCCAACATCTAACGGGAACCACCATTATCCGCATAATCTCCCTCAAACCTCTGCAAGTGTGTCTGGAGAAGAATTCCACAAACCCCAGATTTTGTTAAATTTTCCCGGGCACCCCCTATTATAATATACCACCCGCTCATAGACTATGGTTGCATTGACTAGTTTAACCCAGGACCGCACAGTTGGATTCGAATCTCCCATCCACCTCAGAGCTATTAATTTCCTAGCCAGAAACAATGCCACTCTGAGGAATATTGTCATGTAATGATCCCAGGACTCTTCCTCCACCACCCCAAACAGGCATATCAAAGGGTCACACAAAACAGGAATCGACACAATCGATGTCAGCAGAGATGTCACTCCCCGCCAGTACGAAGATATATTGGGACAGCTCCAGATCATATGTATGAAATTTGCCCCTGAGAGATGACACCTCGGGCACTCCGATGTACGAGAACGGCCCATACTAAATAATCGAGTTGGAGTAAGGTATGCCTGGTGGACAATGTAGCATTGAATCAACTTATTATTAACCGAAGGGGATACCGCAGTCGGAGATTCCAATATCTCTTCCCATTCCTCTCCCTGTAGAGAGGGAATTAGAGATTTCCATCTATCCTGGGCTGGCAAGGGGTCCGACTCCACACCCACTGACAACAGGTAAGTATATATAGCTGAGATGAGGCCTCGAGGTCCTTGTGATTTTAGAATACCTATCATAGGAAGTGATGATATCAATTTCCTCACTCCAATTTTCTGTATGTGGGATTGAATCGCTGTGCGAATCTGCAGGTATCTAAAAAACTGTGATCTTGGAACATTATATTCAATCTGGACTTGTTCAAAGGACTTGAAGGTTGTGGTTCCTGGGACAAAAAGATCACCTAATGCACTGATGCTGTGAGTGGCCCAGAATTGCGCCAAGGGGTGATCTCTCAGAGTATGGAAGTGGCTATTCCCCCATAATGGGAGTCCCGCCACCACCCCTTCGAAGTGTACCACCCTCTTGGCTTGTCGCCAGACTAATCTTGCCAACCTGAGGAGGGGTAATTGCCGTGGTGTTCTCAGTCCTTCTGATTCGAGAAAACCCACTAAACAATCAGTCCCAGCCGCGTGTGCCAAGTGATTCTCAGAGTTTGGTAGCTGACATCCAGGCATCCAAGTCTCTAGTGCCCTAAGCTGTCCCGCGAGGTAGTAGAGGAAGAACTCCGGTAAAGCCATCCCTCCCAGTCTTTTGGATCTCTGTAAAATGGAGTTGCCCTGCACGGCTGAAGGTAATAATTATTGTTAACAAATGGGTATATAGTGGCTTCAGGCTTTAGTGTCCATGCACCACCCTGTATCTGGACACATAGCCTTTACCTTTCTGATCCCTGCCACTGCAGGTTGATCAGTCCCTTGGTCCCTGCCATTGCAGGTCGATCAATTGGTTCTCTATTCTCCCCTGAGGAACTCTTTCTACTTAGAGGGAAACGCGTTGGGAGAACGTCTTTTCTTTGTTTGTATGGTTGCGGGGCAGACAGCTCATTTGGGCGCTGCCCTTGTCAGGGCGGAAGCATCCTCACGGGGCACGGCAGGGTTCATATCTCATCTCCCAATGCTTTGCCCCGATTGTTTCTGCCTGTGACCAACTTTGGATCGGTGTGTCCTCTTACCCCTTGAGAACATCTGGGTGAGATCACTTCAATTTATAGCCATTTGACAATTTTACTGCACTATTATGTAATATTGACAATTTTATCTGATTATTAAAAGTTAAGTTTTAGTCCCTGCTATTATCTTGTTGGAATTGGACTATTGGGCATTATCTATCTGTTGGCAGATTTTGCTGTTATACTGTACATTAGTGACTGGCATGGCTGGCTTCCTCTCTACTGGACCAGACACGGCTAGTTGGCTCACGGAGGCAAAAGATATATTCTCAGAAAAAGAATTTGTTCAAAAAAAGTACACTCCATCTTATACGGCTGCTTTCAAGGAGGTCACTAGGACCTATAAGGAACAGATTACCAGTTGGTGGGAGGTGCAGAGCCTTGACAGTTACATCAAAAGTGGTATTGTTCCTATGTGCCTATGTGTCGCCCTGGGCAAGCCAGGGGACACAGGTCGCACACCACCACACCCTACATCCCAGGTAGAAACATCTAAGCTAACCAAAAATCCTTGTTGCCTTCCTCCAGAGACTGATGATTCACACCAGGGGGTGGGCCAGGCGGTTGGCTCCGCCCACCGAGGAGTTCACAGTTCTGGAGGCGGGAGAAACCAGGCAGTCAGCTCAGGGACGAGCTTGAGTAAACAACAGAGTTGAGTCAGGGAGGAGGAAGTGGAAGGAGTGGAGGAGTAGCCCAGACAGGGCTAAAGTAAACAGCTAAGTGAAAGTGAAGGAAGAAAAGTAGTAAAGGAGGAAAGCAGGAGTGGTGACAGAACAGAAAGAGTGTGCAAAGCCTGAAGAGCCCAGCTGAGTGCAGGGCAGGTCAGCAAGGTCAGCAACGGCGGTGACTGTCTGAAGGGGGACCGTTTGGAAGTTCCTGGAAGGACCCCGTAGGCTGTGTGCCCGGTGGTCTGGAGCAGTGTTCCGAAGGACAGTCAGCACCAGGGCAGGGGCCTCTCGGACCCCGGCAAGGCTTGGAGTCGCCGTAATTTGCCGAATCCGTCAGTGAAGGGGACGTAGATCCCCCAACAACCAAGTCCCGATTGAAGGCAACAGCCCAGCCAGTGTAAGAGAGACACCGCCACCGCCAAGGCACCAGTTTCTTAGGGCCAGCGCCTGCGGGCAAAGAGTAGAGCTCCCCCGGTCCAGCTTGAAGCCGGGGAGCGGGTTACCGGTGGGGACCCATCGCAACCAACAAGTACACAAAGGTGCTAGGAAAAGAGACATCACCGTCATCTACCGGGAGAGCAAGTGCAGCCGTCCGTGGGACCGTCTTACCAGCCGTCTGGTTTACCGTAAAAACTGTGTCAACGTCTCAGGCTGAGTGAGTACCACAGTGCCGCAAGGCACAGCGCTGCCCCCGCGTCCCTGCGCCCACCAGGCCCTGCACCCCCCAAGCCATCACCGGGCCCCGGGATCACCAACCCCTACCCACGGAGGGGCAACACAACACCTGGCTGCTCCGCATCACCATCCCTGGGATCCCCGTATTGAGCAGCGGTGGTGAAATCACCACAACCGTGGGTGGCGTCACGGACTCTAAACAATCCCCACACCCAACAAACCCCTTTCACTCACGGGCGAGGAGTGCCGCTCGAGAAACCCCCGGGATCCGGCCTACAGCTCGAGCCACCACTGAGCAGCAGCCGCCGGACCCGAGCAGAAGGGGTGAGCGTAGTGTGCTGACACCCTCCTCCCCGCCCGCGACAACTTGGCGTCACGGACAGGATCTTACCGCTCTGCCGTCTGGTAGAGGTGCGCCTTGTTACCGCCGGAGGTATCCGGCAGAAAAATTTCAGAAGCCGCCATCTTTGGCGCGAAAAGTTCCCGCTCGAGCGTCTTCTCGAGCAGTAGAGGCGCGAAGGCCAAAACCCCGCCCCGAGAGAGGAGGGGCCGGAAAGAGCTAAGGGGGACGCGATGGCGGCTGGACGCATGTAGCTGCAGCTATAAAAGCAGGGACGCCAGGACTCTGCAAACATACCGTTCCTGGAAAGAGAAGCCATCATGTGGATGCCATCCCGCGACACCGTAGCCCCCGCGCCTGGAACCGCGGCGTGGGTAGAGATCCGAACCGCGCAGCTCTACCAAAGGCTGCAGGTCAGGATGCAGCTCCTCATGGAGGAGTGGGAGGCCGACATGGCGGACGTTGTAGCCACCGTGCGGAGACGCGAGGAGGAAGCGGAGAAAGGGAGGGTGAGTGACCCACGTCCCGATGCCCTTGAAGGGCCGGTCATCGCGGCTGTGGGGCCCGGTCCAAGCCCTCTCCCCCCGTTGCCTCCCTCGCCACCCGTCCCGGAGGCCGTGACCCCGCCACTAGGCCTGCTACCACCGCAACCGGTAGCAGTACCCAGCGTCCCCGCCCAGGCGGGCCGACTTGTAGCCGGAGCCCGCGGCACACCGGAGGTGTTACCGTGGAAGACGCCGAAAGTGGAACCGGAGGCATCCCCTGAAAAACCCCCCGAGCCGGAGCCGTTGATCAGCTCCGAGCCGAAGGCCCAGCAGCGGAAAGCCCCTATACCCATCCCCCACACCTCGGCTGAGGTAGCGCCGGGTTGTTGTTGCAAGGCAGCGCCCAAGGCCAAGACACCGCGGGACATGCCGCCCAGATTCCTGACAGTGGGCAATGTCCAGGATGTCCCGCGGGGCCCGACCCGTGCGCCGGCGCTGGCGGCAGCGCCATATTGGGATAGGGAGCCGGTACCGCTGGGCCTGGAGATCGCCGAGAGGGAGCGGAAGAAGGCCGAACTGGTGGCCAGAGCGATCCGGGAGAAAGAGAACCTCCGGCAGGCAACATCCCGTGTCCGGGGACCGTTGCATGAGGGGCAGGTGAGGCGGTTTGATGTCCGCCGGGGCTATGGGTTCATCTACGAACCGGGCCTGGAGGCCGAGGTGTTTGTAGCCCGGCGGGATGTGAATGCCCACCTGCCTGAGGAGCATCCCGGCCGCAATCTAATGCCGGGTGACATCGTGCAATACACTCGGTTCTTTGGGGAGCGGGGGTGGTTTGCGCTGGACGCTAAACTGAGAGGCAGCCCAGAGGCCCGAGCGAGCGCCGCGCCCCCTCCCTTGGAAGGAGCACTGGAGCCTGAAAGTCCGGAGTAGGGCAGCGGATGCCCGTTGCACCGTCCCCGTTGGGACCACCACTTTGTTTGTTGTTTAAAAGTTGAAAGAATGATAAGAAAAAGATGATTAACCGAAGCTTCACCTGATTTACCGTGATTTGCAACCGGCTGGAGCCGACACCGTTGTCCCTGTGGGGACCGTTTAAAAAGTTTTGCATGGGAACTATCCATGGACAAGCCCGTGAACTGGCAGGGCACCCACAAACGTTAAGTGGCTTGTAAATATGTTGTTTGCCGTTACCGTTTCCGCAATGCCGCCTCCGGAGAGGCAGGTTGGAGGGAGGGCCCTGAGCAGAGCAGGCTGGGGCCCAGCCACCAAAGGAACCGGTGGCTACCCTCTGGAGGGAAGGACAGATCCCGCTCGGGTACCGTGTGCTGGACTGTGGGTAAAGGGGTGCTGCCTGGGCTTTAGGGGCAGCATCAGGGCCAGGTTGCTTGGGTGGGAGAGAGCGGAAACCGTAACCGTAAACCGTTATGCAACGTTTAAGAAATGTGCCTCCCGTTTTGGGAAGAGTTATTAAAAATGTAAATATGTTATATTATTATTATGTTATCTTTTACAGAAAAATAAATCCGGTGTTGGACGGCAGCCCGCGGACGGTCTGCATTTTGCTAAGGGGGAATGTGTCGCCCTGGGCAAGCCAGGGGACACAGGTCGCACACCACCACACCCTACATCCCAGGTAGAAACATCTAAGCTAACCAAAAATCCTTGTTGCCTTCCTCCAGAGACTGATGATTCACACCAGGGGGTGGGCCAGGCGGTTGGCTCCGCCCACCGAGGAGTTCACAGTTCTGGAGGCGGGAGAAACCAGGCAGTCAGCTCAGGGACGAGCTTGAGTAAACAACAGAGTTGAGTCAGGGAGGAGGAAGTGGAAGGAGTGGAGGAGTAGCCCAGACAGGGCTAAAGTAAACAGCTAAGTGAAAGTGAAGGAAGAAAAGTAGTAAAGGAGGAAAGCAGGAGTGGTGACAGAACAGAAAGAGTGTGCAAAGCCTGAAGAGCCCAGCTGAGTGCAGGGCAGGTCAGCAAGGTCAGCAACGGCGGTGACTGTCTGAAGGGGGACCGTTTGGAAGTTCCTGGAAGGACCCCGTAGGCTGTGTGCCCGGTGGTCTGGAGCAGTGTTCCGAAGGACAGTCAGCACCAGGGCAGGGGCCTCTCGGACCCCGGCAAGGCTTGGAGTCGCCGTAATTTGCCGAATCCATCAGTGAAGGGGACGTAGATCCCCCAACAACCAAGTCCCGATTGAAGGCAACAGCCCAGCCAGTGTAAGAGAGACACCGCCACCGCCAAGGCACCAGTTTCTTAGGGCCAGCGCCTGCGGGCAAAGAGTAGAGCTCCCCCGGTCCAGCTTGAAGCCGGGGAGCGGGTTACCGGTGGGGACCCATCGCAACCAACAAGTACACAAAGGTGCTAGGAAAAGGGACATCACCGTCATCTACCGGGAGAGCAAGTGCAGCCGTCCGTGGGACCGTCTTACCAGCCGTCTGGTTTACCGTAAAAACTGTGTCAACGTCTCAGGCTGAGTGAGTACCACAGTGCCGCAAGGCACAGCGCTGCCCCCGCGTCCCTGCGCCCACCAGGCCCTGCACCCCCCAAGCCATCACCGGGCCCCGGGATCACCAACCCCTACCCACGGAGGGGCAACACAACACCTGGCTGCTCCGCATCACCATCCCCGGGATCCCCGTATTGAGCAGCGGTGGTGAAATCACCACAACCGTGGGTGGCGTCACGGACTGTAAACAATCCCCACACCCAACAAACCCCTTTCACTCACGGGCGAGGAGTGCCGCTCGAGAAACCCCCGGGATCCGGCCTACAGCTCGAGCCACCACTGAGCAGCAGCCGCCGGACCCGAGCAGAAGGGGTGAGCGTAGTGTGCTGACACCCTCCTCCCCGCCCGCGACACCTACGTATCCCCCTTGTACCTGCTGCTAGGTGTCGGACTCCTCAATTGATGACTGCCTGGGAGAAAGAAGCTACAGCTAGCTCTCTCAGGTTGATGAAAATCCTTCTTACAGAAGAAAGGAATAATCTTGAGGCAATTAATAACAAACTCAAGGAACAGATTGAGGTTACGAAAACTTACCAAAACGAGACTGATTTTTCGATTAAGGAAAATACCCTGAAAAATTCTATCGAGAAATTTCAGTTTCACTTAAAAGAAAGGAAACATAAACAATTTAAATGTGACCTCCAAGACTTTAAAGATAATAAAGTGTATCAATTTATTCCAACTGAGGGTCCGACATCTAGGGAACGGGAGTCAGACCTATCCTCTACTGAGGCTGAACTTTCGGATACAGAGGGTAGGGGACCCCCCCCCTTCCGTTTGCAACAGAGGGCTAGACGTAACCGGAGAGGACCACAGATGGTAGCTGACATCCAGGCATCCAAGTCTCTAGTGCCCTAAGCTGTCCCGCGAGGTAGTAGAGGAAGAACTCCGGTAAAGCCATCCCCCCCAGTCTTTTGGATCTCTGTAAAATGGATAACCGAAGTTTGGGTCTGGATTTCCCCCATATGAAAGAAGTAGTAAGAGAGTTCAACATTGAGAAGAAGGATTTGGGTACTGATACTGCACTATGTTGTAGTGTATAACTAAGCTTTGGAAGTAATATCATTTTGATTAAATTTATTCTGCCAACCACTGACAGGGGTAGCTTGCTCCACAAGTTATATTTAAGTTTAACGTGCTCCAGAAGTGGTGTTATACTCGTCTGCAGGTCTAGTGTATGGTCTTTCTGTATGTGTATTCCCAGGTATTTAAAGCTAGTTACCACTTGCAAAGGTGACCTACCCTCCATTGAAATTCCAGACCCATGCATTAATGGCATCAAAGCCGACTTATCCCAGTTGATGCGTAGTCCTGAAAACTCCCCAAATGTATCTATAGTATCTATGACCACCGGTAGAGTCTCTTGCACTCGATCTAAGAAGAAGAGAAGCTATTTTACCTAAAAAATTCTTTTTATTTACATATATGCCACAAACAAGGTACACAAATAAAATTATTAAAAATTACTGAGAAGGAAAGGTGGGAAACAGTACACCCTACTCCTCACCCTTCCTGTCATATAGGGGTCGACGTCCTAAGGTTTATTGACGCCCCTATTCCTCGTCGACTGAGGCCCTATAACAACCCTCCACTCACACTAGTAAAGTACCGTGTGCCCTAGTTTAAAGTGGGTAAGGTGAAACACCCAAGGTCAGACCCATATAGATAGTATGTGACATCAATTTAGTCCAGATAATAATTCACTGTCAGTAAATGTCATAAATCATCTATAGGGGGATTATTTACTCAGTCGACTATCAGTCAAGAGTATCAGATCATAAGAACTGCTGTTGCATATGTCCAGGATGCACCCTACGCGTTTCGCCCTCTTATCAAAACACCAGGGCTCATCAGGGGTATAGAACATAGATCCTTGACAATTAAATCACAGCTTCAACCGGTGATAGTGAGTTACACCAGAACAGTTTTAAATACTGTTAATAATTTGTCCTCCAGAAGTACAGACCAGGAAAATGCATCTGTTAAAGCAGTCCCGGGTTATAGACATATCCCTCAGCCAATCTGGGAGATCTCCCGAGGTTCAGAACACACCCATATATGCACGTACTGGTCTGGTCTAGTTAAGGATAGATGTCAGCACTTTTAAAGATTCATCCCGTGCCACAGGCTCAATCACGTAATAATGGTACAAATGTCCTCAGGAAAAGCCAGTCTTCCCTCAAAAAATCCGGGTCCCGGTCTAGGCAACACCTCTATTAGTGCCTGGACGAGCAGTGTCATCTGGGTAGCGATGTGTATCCAGTACGGGTGTGCTAAGACTGGCTTTTCCTGAGGACATTTGTACCATTATTACGTGATTGAGCCTGTGGCACGGGATGAATCTTTAAAAGTGCTGACATCTATCCTTAACTAGACCAGACCAGTACGTGCATATATGGGTGTGTTCTGAACCTCGGGAGATCTCCCAGATTGGCTGAGGGATATGTCTATAACCCGGGACTGCTTTAACAGATGCATTTTCCTGGTCTGTACTTCTGGAGGACAAATTATTAACAGTATTTAAAACTGTTCTGGTGTAACTCACTATCACCGGTTGAAGCTGTGATTTAATTGTCAAGGATCTATGTTCTATACCCCTGATGAGCCCTGGTGTTTTGATAAGAGGGCGAAACGCGTAGGGTGCATCCTGGACATATGCAACAGCAGTTCTTATGATCTGATACTCTTGACTGATAGTCGACTGAGTAAATAATCCCCCTATAGATGATTTATGACATTTACTGACAGTGAATTATTATCTGGACTAAATTGATGTCACATACTATCTATATGGGTCTGACCTTGGGTGTTTCACCTTACCCACTTTAAACTAGGGCACACGGTACTTTACTAGTGTGAGTGGAGGGTTGTTATAGGGCCTCAGTCGACGAGGAATAGGGGCGTCAATAAACCTTACGACGTCGACCCCTATATGACAGGAAGGGTGAGGAGTAGGGTGTACTGTTTCCCACCTTTCCTTCTCAGTAATTTTTAATAATTTTATTTGTGTACCTTGTTTGTGGCATATATGTAAATAAAAAGAATTTTTTAGGTAAAATAGCTTCTCTCGGTTAATGAATTTAATATCTTTTACCTTGATATTGCAATCGGTTTATGACTCGATCTAAGAAGACAACCATGTCATCCGCATACAATCCTATTTGATCTGTTCGGTCGGCTATAGTGATTCCAGTGATCTGTGGATGAGAGCGGATTCTAATTGCCAAAGCTTCAATAACTAGTGCAAACAATGCTGGAGACAGAGGGCATTCCTGTCTTGTGCCCCGATTCAATGCGAGGGGTGTAGACATAGCACCATTGACTAGTATCCTGGCTGTCGGAGACCTATACAACATATAAATCCAGTTACTGAATTTAGGCCCAAAAGCGAATCTCTGGAGGCAGGCAAATAAAAATGGCCATTCTACCGAGTCAAATGCCTTGGCCGCGTCCAGCGAGGCCAAGGCCCACTCGTTCTCTTGGACCAGTGTGCTATATTGCACTTTGGACTGGACCCGTCTTATATTTATAGAGGTGTTTTTCCCAGGCATAAATCCGGTTTGATCTGGGTGAACTATACGCAATATGACTGAATTAAGCCTGGACGCCAGTATTTTGGTAAAGATCTTGTAATCCACGTTAACTAGGGATATAGGACGGTATGAACCGCAGTCTAGTGGGTCTTTACCCTCCTTCCTCAGCACAACTATATGTGCTTCGTACAAGGAAGCAGGTAGAGAGTCGCCGGCTGAAAAATGTGAGAAAACCTCTAAAAGAATCGGGGCCAATACGTCACAATATTTACTATAGAATTCTATGGGAAGGCCATCTGGACCCGGAGATTTCCCCCTAGCCATATCCGAGATGGCAGTAATCACTTCATCCAGTGTGATGTCCGCCTCCAGAGACTCCCGTTGTGATTCACTCAAAGTGGGAAACTCCAAATCCGACAAATATGTCACGCAACTTTGAACTCCATGAGGATTTCTAGATGTGTATAGGGTTTTATAGTATTCACAAAAGCACTCTAAAATATCCTCAGGGGATGTAGCTATTGAGCCATCCATCCTCCGTATACCCAATATTGTATTTGAAGTGTTGTGTTGCCTAACCATATATGCCAATAATTTACTGGATTGATTTCCAAGCTCAAAATATGATTGTCGGGTAAAGAACAATTTGCGTTTGGACTTGGTCTCAGAGTGCTGCATATATAATTTATATGATTGCATCCAGGCCGCTCTATTTCCATCGGTTGGGGCCGATATATATATTGCCTCTAAGTCCCTAAGTCTCCCCTCTACTATATCATCCTCAGTTTTAGTCACTCTTTTAAGATATGTTATGGTTGAAGACAAACACCCTCTAAGGTAGGCTTTAAGAGTGTCCCACACCAAGTTAATATTCCAGGGTTTAGGGTGTGCTTCCAGGAAATCCTCTATTTGGGACAGAGTTCTATCACTTTGATCTATTAGTTTCAGCCAAAAGGGGTTTAACCTCCAAAAGGGTTTACCAACACCTTGGTTAGTCTTCATAGTAAGAATCACTGGGCTGTGATCTGATATGCCCCTGACCCCGTGTACCACGTCATCCACCCAGGTTGCGATATTGCTCGACCCAAAAATATAATCTAGTCGGGACAGCGTGCGTCTAGTAAAAGAATGACATGTATATTCTCGGGTGTTAGGATGCCGGAGTCGCCAAAGGTCAATCCACCCACCTCCCTCCGCGCATTGCTGCAAATCAGTCAAGTGTGTGGCCGAATGTTGTCCCCCTCCATCCATTCGAAACCTGTCCTGCTCCTCATTCATCACAAGATTAAAATCCCCCATACATAACACATACGCATCTGGATAATTGAGGGCAAAGCTCATTGCTTGTTTAAGAATGGAGATGTGAGCTGGCGGGGGGTTGTAAATACATAACAGCACATAATCTCTAGAGTTTATAGACGCATATATAAACACAAATCGCCCCTCTGGGTCACGCCTCACCACCTTCACTTCCCAACGGATATGTCTATGGACCAATAGAGAGACACCCCTGGAGTAGCTGGTGTGGAACGCATGTGCCGACCATTGTACCCACGGTTTGTTTACCAGTCTGGCTGTGTCCCGTGTGAGGTGAGTCTCTACCAGTACCACCAGTTGGGCCTTGACTTGCTTACGCTGTGACTTTCTGATCCCAAATCCGCCTGAGATCACATCAGGCAGTGACACATTCATAACAAAAACAGACAGAGAGACAGACAGATGCTTAACAGATCTGGCTATTGGTCCAGGCTTAGTTGATTTGCAACTACAGCAGAAATGGCAGTGTTATATACCAATGTTATATGCCAGTATTACATTTCAGTGTTATATGCCTGTATTATATGCTAGTGTTATTTGCCAGTGTTATATGTTAGTGTTGTAGACTATGAACACTCGTGGGCACAGTCCTCTCTCCTTCTGTGCCAATCTGTGCCTTGTATTGTTCATGATTATTGTAATTGTTTTTATGTATTTCCTTTTCAATTGTAAGGCTACATGCGCACGCTGCGTTTTTTGCTGCATTTTTTGGTGCAGTTTTGTTGTCAGAACTTTCTGACATTTGACTTCCCAGCAAAGTCTATGAGAAGTCAGATTTTCTATGCGCACATTGCAGTTTATTTGTCAGCGTTTTATTTGTCAAAAGTTTGTGACAAAAAAAATGCACCATGTTCATTCTTCCTGCGTTTTTGCCAACATTTGTCACAAAAACGCAGCAAAAACGCAGGTTGTGAAAAACGCACCAAAAACACACCGAAAAGCAGCAAAAACGCACCTATAATTACAAGCATTTTTTGTGACATTTCCAGGCTCTCTCTGACAAGGTGCAGTTTTGGCTGCATTTTGCCTACAGTTTTGGCTGCAGTTTTGGCTGCAGTTTGTGAACACAAAAAGATGCAGAGTGCGCATGTAGCCTCAGGCTACATGCGCACGCTGCTTTTTTTGCTGCTTTTTTGCTGTTTTTTTGGCTGCAGTTTTGTCAGCAGAACTTTCTGACATTTGACTTCCCAGCAAAGTCTATGAGAAGTCAGATTTGTCATGCGCACATTGCAGTTTATTTGTCAGCGTTTTTTTTGTCAAAAGTTTGTAACAAAAAAAATGCAGCATGTTCATTCTTCCTGCGTTTTTGTCAACATTTGTCACCCATTGAAATCAATGAGGGCATCAAAAACGCAGGAAAAATGCATGCTATCAAAAGTGGTGCATTTTACCTGCGTTTTACCTGCGTTTTTGGTACCAAAAACGCAGGTGATTTGTCAGGAAGTGAGGTAACAGGCAAGTGGAAACCCCATTGTTCCATGCTAAATAGTGTAGGAGCAGTACTTTGGAGTGCAGCAGAAGACATGACCTGGTATCAACGTATGCAGATTAATGTAAGGAAGCTGATTGAATTGGTAAGTATATTTCCAAAATTTCCACTGATAGTCCCGTCCTCCACGTGTTCCCCGAAGTACCACTGTCCCCAGAGTGCACGCACAGGGGAGATGATGTGGAGGACGGGACTATCAGCGGCGGCGGCAGCGAGAGGGGTCCATCATCTCCCCTGTGCATGCACGCTGGGGACACGGTACTTCGGGGAACACGTGGAGGACGGGACTATCAGCGGCGGCAACGAGAGGGGAAAAATCAATGTTTTCAGCTGACAATGTCCATCCCCCTCTCGCTGCCGCTGATAGTCCCGTCCTCCACGTGTTCCCCAAAGTACCGCTGTCCCCAGCATGCACGCACAGGGGAGATGATGGACCCCTCTCGCTGCCGCCGCCGCTGATAGTCCTGTCCTCCACGTGTTCCCCGAAGTACCGCTGTCCCCAGCGTGCACGCACAGGGGAGATGATGTGGAGGACGTGACTATCAGCGGCGGCAGCAGCGAGAAGGGAAAATCAATGTTTTCAGCTGCCAGAGCCACCAAATGAGGTGAGCCGTGCAATCAGATGAGCTGTCACTGAGGTTACTCGCGGCTGAATCCAGCGGTGGCCGCGGGTAACCTCAGTGACATCATCAGCTGATCGCGCGGCTGTCTTCATTTGCTGCGTGGAGCTGACAGGAGCGGCGGTGTCTGCTGCTGCTCCGGTCACCTCCATGCAGCAGAGCTGGAAGCGACGCTGGACCATCCTGGATTACGCCGGACATGGAGGGCTTTGTCGGGCTTATTAAATGGGAGAACGAGGGAATTTGTTAGTGTTTTTTATTTCTAATAAAGGATTTTTTCAAGTGTGTGTTTATTTACTGTAACTTACAGATTAATCTTGGAAGGTATCTCGGGGAGATGCCTGACATGATTAATCTAGGACTTATTGGCAGCTATGGGATGCCAATAACTCCTTATTACCCCGATTTGCCAATGCACCAGGGCAAATCGGGAAGAGCCGGGTACTGTCCCAGAACAGCCGCATCTAATGGATGCGGCCATTCTGGGCGGCTGCTGACTGATATTGTTAAGCTGGGGGGCTCCCCATAACGTGGAGCTCCCCATCCTGAGAATACCAGCCTTCAGCCGTATGGCTTTATCTGGCTGGCATTGAAATTGGGGGGGACCGCACGCCTTTTTTTAAATTATTTATTTATTTATTTCTATGCGCCATAGTGACATGCCCACCGGCTGCTGTGATTGGGTGCAGTGAGACACCTGTCACTCAGGGGGGGGCGTGTCTCAATGCAACCGATCAAAGGCGCCGGTGGGCGGGGGAAGCAGGGAAAATGTGATGGAATAATGAGCAGCCGGCATTTTCAAAAGAGGAGAAGCCGCCAGAGCAGTGTGACAACCGTGCAGCGCCGCGCCCGTGATTGATGAGTATAAAGGAGGGAGGGAGGGAGAGACTGACCGACAGAGAGAGAGACCGACCGACAGAGAGACTATTTACACACAGTCTGGGCATGTCCAAAAACGAAACCGGCGCCGGCTTCCGGCATATGATCCGGCGTCCATAGGATATCATTATAAAAAACCCCACCAGATCCGTATTTTTGCCGGGTACAAAAACGTTCCCCTCAACGTTCCATCCGGCCACCGGACAAGCAAATTTTGCCAGATCAAGACAAGCATTATGGGCTTGTTTGAACTGAAAAATACATGAAACAATTGTTGACAAAACTGCAGCCAAAAACGCACCAAAAAAGTAGCAAAAACACACCAAAAAAGCACCTACATTTTTTGTGACATTTCCAGGCTCTCTCTGACAAGGTGCAGTTTTGGCTGCAGTTTTGGCTGCAGTTTGTGAACACGAAAAAGAAGCAGCGTGTGCATGTAGCCTAAAGCGCCATGGAATAAATGGTGCTATAATATTCATAATAATAATAATAATATGCCTGCTATATACCAGAATTATATTTTAGTGTTATATACCAGTTTTATATGCTAGTATTATGTGCTTCTTATAAACCAGTGTTATATGCCAGTGTTATAATACCAGTGTTATATACTAGCATTACCGTATATGCCAGTGTTATATATCATTGCTATATGCTACATTTCAGTGTTTAGCCCAATCTTATATGCTAGTGTTATTAGTCAGTGTTATATGCCAGTGTTGTATGTGTGAAGCCCCACCGGTGTAGTGTCGGTGCATTACCTTCAGGGACTCCACGTAGCTGGATCTCCGTCACTGGTAGGAAATCTTCTTGTTTGATCGTGACGCCACTCTCAGTATTGCGGTCAGTGGGGACCGCCACTGCAGGTTAGGGGACGCCTGGGGCTGATGGCGTGTGCAGTTAGATGTAGGAGCCTCCTGAGAGTGAGGCAAGCCCCAGGGCCCTGTGTAGGTTTGTAGTACCACAAGTCGCAGAATGACCACACAGGCAGGATGTCTTTCAGGGTTTTTACTCACTTCAGGTGGCAGGGTGAGTAACCCGGGCGTAGCTGAGATGAACCAGGTAGGAACCAGGTATCCTTCAGGCTGACTTTATGAGGGTGACTACTGACTCGCCTTCCTTAGCCCTTGGTGGTTTGGGGTGACCCCGACTTTGAGTCCCTATGGGGGTCACCCAGGGAAGATGCTGCAGCCTCTCTCCCCTTGTTGTTTGCCGTGTGCTTGTTCCCCGGACCAGGCCACTCCAGCTGCTTGCCTCCTGTGACCTATGGGCCCTCACTGCGGTTACGTGGCTGCGGCTTTTGTGGTGTTGTGGTGTGGGCTTTAAGAGCCCCACACTGGCAGGTTTAGCAGGGAAAGGTGAATCTATCCTCGCTTCGGGATCTGCCGCCCGGTTGGGCCTGGTGCTCTCTAGCAGTCTCCTTACTTCCCACTCCGTTGCACTCTCTAGCTGAAGCTGGCTTTCAGGCAGCACTCCTAGTTGACCGTTCTCCCCCGTCTGTAGCCACTGCGCGGACGCTGTCAGATTGCACAGCTCCAGGGATCTGCTCCTCACTTGAGCTCCCTGGACTCTACACTGAACTGGCTCACTGCTCCTCCTCTCCTGTTCTTGCCTACGCCACCTAGCAACCAGACTCTCCACCACACCCCTTGAGAGGAGATGGAGGCTCTACCCCCTCCACTATTCCAGTGAAGGTGAAGGCTTGCCCCCTCCTGGGATCCCCAGGGGTCCTCTCATGGGTACATGTGTGAGACCTGATCACTATGCGCCTGTGTTCCACACCCCTGTCAGCCTTCTGGATTACCTGTATTGTACTGTCCCCAGAATGGGTGCAGTACTCAGTGGTGCCTGACCAGGTCAGGGGCGCCACATTCCCCCTTAGTTATCACCAGCACGTCCTCGGGCTGCAAGACAACATTTTAAAATGCATAAAACATTAAAACATGTAAAACATTTAAAAGCACCAGGTATCAGACATCACCACCCTCCACCCACAAGTCCGTTAACCCACCCAAAACCCTCTCAGGAGGCAGGTCACCGGTTCTTTTGGTAACCAGGTCTGGGCCATCCGTTTCCCCAGACCTTTCCTCCAATCTTCCTCTCCCGTTGGCCGCGACTTCAGCCACTTCTGGCAGGATGTAGAGGCGGCTTTCATGGGCTGGTGGTTTCAGGGTATACCTGGCCTGGTGGATCCGCGCCGTCAGCCTCTTCTGGCAGGATTCAGAGGCGGCCTCCACAGTTGGTGCTGACCAGGTACCCTCTTTGTGGTGGTGAGCCAAGGCCCCATAAACAGGCGTGCTCTCTGGTCGCAGGTGAGCCAAGGCCCTTTTCTACGGACGGGCCCCCCTGGTCGCAGACGAGCCAAGCCCCTAAACAGGCTGGCCCTGGTGGTGGTGCCACTGGTGTAACTATTTACACTGCGAGAGTTTGTGGCTATAGCCAGTTCATAGCCTTAAGGTTTATGGTTTTCTCACAATAGTTTTTGTGGGCACATTTCTTAAACGTTGCAAACAAAACCTGTCAAAACTTCAACTGGTAACTTGCTGTATTTCTTTACTTCTCTCTACTCTACTCCTCCATTTCACCAGGGCGTGGGCATGTAGGGCACCGGCACCTGTGACTTTCTTGCTCTCCGTCGTCGTCCGTCGTTGTTTCATCTGTAGGATCTTTGTCTGTGGTTGTTTCATCTATAGGTTCTTTATCTTTCCTTTCTTGATCTTCATCTGTTTCCTTTTCTGCATCTGTTTCTTTATCTCTGTCTTTTCTTTCCTCTTTGGGACATGGTGCTACGTCCAGGGCATACAATCCCCTTTCGCCCTGATGCATGGTGAACTGAACTGAGTCTCCCATCTTTAGATTTCGGCCAGGGTGTCCTCTAGGCAGATGAGCGCTTACATCTCTCCTGTTAACAAATATCCCCTCCTTGATGCCAGGGGCTACAATGAACCCATATCCTGACTTGAGGCTGAAGTCCTCCACTACTCCTCTGCAAAGGGGTCCTCTGGCCTGGGCTTTGGCTCTTCTCAGGAACCTTTTCTCCTGTAGGTCTCTGGCCGTGATATCATCTCTCTGCTCTGGGGATGGCGGTGCAGGGGAAAACTGGGTTCTGCTGCGCCGTGTCTTGCGGGCTGGGTTCATGCCTGTGGGCTCCCAGGTGAGGTCTTTGGGTTGATCTTCATCTGCTGACGGTGTCAAGTCTTCCTCCTCCCAGCGGGAATAGGGCAGCATCTCCGGCTCTGGGTAGGGGTCTGCTGCGGTTGGCGTCGGAGTCAGCCCTTCTGCTTCCTGGTCTCCTCTCCCCCTTAGTTCTTCGCTGCACTCTGGTTGTGGCAGCGCTGGGGATGAGTGTTCTTCAGCTGGCCCAGGCGATGGACTCTTCGGCGCAGCTGCAGGGGTTGCCTGTATTTCCTTGGGGGTATGCGGAGGGAGCAGATACCGATCCACCATCTCTTGCGGGAACTGGGCCTCCAGATCAGCCTTCAGCTTCCAGTATTCGGGGTCCTCTCCTATCAGGGTCTTCCTAGCAGGGACCTCTTTGGACTGGGGAGCGGTGTCTGCTCTGGCCTTGCAGGCCGGGGAAAATGATGAGGTAGTCTTCTCTTCTTGGCGGGCCGCGCCTGGCATGGCGGCGGCCTGAATTGGCGTTCCTGTCGCGGCCGGTTCCTGGCGGGCCGGACTGGACACTGCAGCCGCGGTCTCACTTGGCGTCGCAGCCTCGATGGGGTCCGTGCAGGCTGAGCCGGGCGTCGCTGCAGTGATCGGAGCTTGGCGGGCCGCACCCGGCGGGGCTGCGGCCTGGTTCAGCATATCACTTGCGGCGCGGACGAGCGTCACTGCTGCGTTGGGGTCTTGGCGGACCGGGTTCAGCAGGGTGGCAGCCTGGGTCAGCGTTACACCTGCAGCACGGATGAGCACTGCCGTGGTGGTCGGAGCCCTGCGGGACAGGCGGGGCATCGCTGCAGCGGCCTGGGCTTGGCGGGCCGCACCTAGCGTGGCTGCGGCCTCACTCAGCGTCGCCGCACCGGGCGCCTCCTCTGGGACCGCGGTCGTAGCAGCTAGGGTCGGGGCTCTTGTTCTAGCCGGGGCAACACCGGACTCACCCATCGGGGTCTGAATCGTCGTCGCCGCTCGATCCGGCAGGCTCCGCGCGGCTCTCTCCTCATAGGTCCGGACCGCTGCAGCCTTCTCTAGAAGCTCCTTGCGTTCCTCATAGAGCCGTCGCATAATCCTGGCCTCCAGCTGATCACAGAAGAGGGCAAGCTCCCGGCACCACCAGGCAGCAGAGCCTGGTTCTGGGTATCCTCGTCTGGATTCCATTTCTGCTCTCCGCAGCAGCAGGTTTGTGGCTTCCCTTCTCTCTCGCCGTTTCTGGACGCTTCCACTCTCATAGCTGGCAAGGTCAGAACTCTGCAGGGGATCTCTGGGTAGCCACACCTCTTCGTGGGCGGTAACTTCTTCCAGCGCGGGCTGCTGTTGTTTTTCAGCGCGCTTTTCATGGTGGCAATATGGCGGCGCTTCCAATTTTTCAAGCGGACCGCCCAGGCACATGGTCACCTGTCTGAACAGGTCTAGTCCTTATCCTGTTCACAGCGCCAGATGTGAAGCCCCACCGGTGTAGTGTCGGTGCATTACCTTCAGGGACTCCACGTAGCTGGATCTCCGTCACTGGTAGGAAATCTTCTTGTTTGATCGTGACGCCACTCTCAGTATTGCGGTCAGTGGGGACCGCCACTGCAGGTTAGGGGACGCCTGGGGCTGATGGCGTGTGCAGTTAGATGTAGGAGCCTCCTGAGAGTGAGGCAAGCCCCAGGGCCCTGTGTAGGTTTGTAGTACCACAAGTCGCAGAATGACCACACAGGCAGGATGTCTTTCAGGGTTTTTACTCACTTCAGGTGGCAGGGTGAGTAACCCGGGCGTAGCTGAGATGAACCAGGTAGGAACCAGGTATCCTTCAGGCTGACTTTATGAGGGTGACTACTGACTCGCCTTCCTTAGCCCTTGGTGGTTTGGGGTGACCCCGACTTTGAGTCCCTATGGGGGTCACCCAGGGAAGATGCTGCAGCCTCTCTCCCCTTGTTGTTTGCCGTGTGCTTGTTCCCCGGACCAGGCCACTCCAGCTGCTTGCCTCCTGTGACCTATGGGCCCTCACTGCGGTTACGTGGCTGCGGCTTTTGTGGTGTTGTGGTGTGGGCTTTAAGAGCCCCACACTGGCAGGTTTAGCAGGGAAAGGTGAATCTATCCTCGCTTCGGGATCTGCCGCCCGGTTGGGCCTGGTGCTCTCTAGCAGTCTCCTTACTTCCCACTCCGTTGCACTCTCTAGCTGAAGCTGGCTTTCAGGCAGCACTCCTAGTTGACCGTTCTCCCCCGTCTGTAGCCACTGCGCGGACGCTGTCAGATTGCACAGCTCCAGGGATCTGCTCCTCACTTGAGCTCCCTGGACTCTACACTGAACTGGCTCACTGCTCCTCCTCTCCTGTTCTTGCCTACGCCACCTAGCAACCAGACTCTCCACCACACCCCTTGAGAGGAGATGGAGGCTCTACCCCCTCCACTATTCCAGTGAAGGTGAAGGCTTGCCCCCTCCTGGGATCCCCAGGGGTCCTCTCATGGGTACATGTGTGAGACCTGATCACTATGCGCCTGTGTTCCACACCCCTGTCAGCCTTCTGGATTACCTGTATTGTACTGTCCCCAGAATGGGTGCAGTACTCAGTGGTGCCTGACCAGGTCAGGGGCGCCACATATGCCTGTTATATACCAGTATTATGTCAGTGCTATATACCAGTGTTATTTGCCAGTGTTACATGCCTGTTATATACCAGTGTTGTATACCAGTGTTGTATACCAGTGCTATATACTTCATTTCAGTGTTATTTGCCAGTGTTACATGCCTGTTATATACCAGTGTTGTATACCAGTGTTGTATACCAGTGCTATATACTTCATTTCAGTGTTATTTGCCAGTGTTACATGCCTGTTATATACCAGTGTTGTATACCAGTGTTGTATACCAGTGTTATATACTTCATTTCAGTGTTATTTGCCAGTGTTACATGCCTGTTATATACCAGTGTTGTATACCAGTGTTGTATACCAGTGTTATATACTACATTTCAGTGTTATATGCCAGTGTTATATGCCTGCTTTATACCAATGTTATATGTCTATTATATACCAGTGTTATATGCCTGTTATATACCAGTATTATATGCTAGTGTCATCATATGCCTGTTATAGACCAGTGTTTTATGCCAGTGTTAATGCCTGTGTGATATGCCAGTGTTATATACCAGTTACATGTCCATGTTATATACCAATGTTGTATTCCAGTGTTATATGCCCCTGTTAAATACCAGTGTTATATGCCCTGTCATATGCCAGTGACAGTGTTATATACCATTGTTGTATTGGCAATGTTATATGCCTGTTATATACCCGCATAAGAGCCTGTGTCCTCAGTGCATGAGAAGTAATAGGAGCAGACACAAGTATACAAAGGGGCAGAAGACGGGGACAGGTCACGTGACGTCACTGGCCAATCAGAGCCTGGTCCCCAGCACAATACACGGGCAGTAGTAGTACATAACACAGGAGGATAATGACGGATGATGCTTCACCTTGCTCAAAGTCGCCTTCCGTTCCTCCCGATGCTTAGCGGTGGTCGCCGTCCCGCTCAGGTCCACATCTCGTCTGTCACTGCTCCGGCTGCCCCTCAGCACGGCCGGCGGCGTCTCCCGCTCGCTCCTCATGCTCAGGGTGCACCTCCAGCCTGCAGCCTTGTTAATAAGAGCGGAACGTGGCTTGTGAATTTCGGTTACTCGCTCCTATATGGGTCCGCTGCCGGTGATCAACCGTCTGCGCTCATTCCCGTATCCTTACGCGTACCCATCACAAGTGCACGAGGAGAGCTGCCGCCAGTGCGCGGCCCCGACACCGGAGACAGGAGCGCGCGGCCCCGACACCGGAGACAGGAGCGCGCCGCAGCTTTCTGTCGCTGGAGCTCAGTCCTCTCTGTGCAGAGCACATTGCCTGCGCCCCTCACAGCATCACCCCATCACTGATAATATAACCCTGTGCACATGTGGGTGTCTGAGGAGAAACTTCACACAGCGCCCCTGACAGCATCACCCCATCACTGATAATATAACCCTGTGCACATGTGGTGTCTGAGGAGAAACTTCACACAGCGCCCCTGACAGCATCACCCCATCACTGACAATATGACCCTGTGCACATGTGGGTGTCTGAGGAGAAACTTCACACAGCGCCCCTGACAGCATCACCCCATCACTGACAATATAACCCTGTGCACATGTGGGTGTCTGAGGAGAAACTTCACACAGCGCCCCTCACAGCATCACCCCATCACTGACAATATGACCCTGTGCACATGTGGGTGACTAAGGAGAAAATTCACCCAGCACCCAGTGGTGTAAGTAGAGTTTGATGGGCCCTGGTGCAAAATTTGGACCGGGGCCCCCCTCTACGTACACCGACACTTAAGGTACGGGAAAATGACACTGACACTCGGGGTACAGGATAATGACACTGACACTTGGCTTTTAGCCACAGCACCTAGTTTCCCATGATCTGTAATCCCTCTATCAGCACACAGCTTTCCCATGTTCTGATATCCATCTTGTCCTCGGCACCCAGCTTTCCCTTGCTCTGCTATACATCTTTCCCTCAGCACCTAGCTTTTCCATATCAGTACATGGGAAAGCTGGGTGCTGAGAGATGTACAGCAGAGCATGGGAAAGCTGGGTGCTGAGGGAAAGAGCCCTTTTCCCTCAGCACAAAACATTCCCATCCCATGCTTGTATCTTTGTCCTCCCTCGTATATAGTTCTCCAAATACTATAATGGCCCCCACATAGCCTTCTATATAGTATAAAGGGTCCCACATAACCCTTCATATATTAGAATGCACCCCCATAGTCCTTCATGTATTATAATGCATTTCCCATAGTTCTCCATGTATTATAATTCACCCCATAGTCCTCCATATATTATAATGTACCCTCATAGTCCTCCATGTATAAAGTGGCCCTCATAGCCCTCCAATTATTATAATGAATTTCCCCATAATTCTCCATGTATTATAATTCACCCCATAGTTCTCTATATATTATAATTCACCCTATAGTACTCCATATATTATACTGCACCACATAGTGCTCCATGTTTTATAACGCACCCATACTCCTCCATGTATAATGCACACCTACAGTCCATGTATAAGGTGTCCTTCATGTTTATTATGCAGCCCCATAGACCTCATGTATAATGCAGCCCCATAGACCTCCATGTATCATGCAGCCCCATAGACCTCCATGTATCATGCAGCCAGCACCCACAGGTCTCCATGTATCATGCAGCCAGCCCCCCCAGGGCCTCCATGTGTCATGCAGCCAGCCCCCCCAAGTGTCATGCAGCCAGCCCCCCCCAAGGCCTCCATGTGTCATGCAACCAGCCCCCCAAGGGCCTGCATGTGTCATACAGCCAGCCTCCCCAGGGCCTCCATGTGTTATGCAGCCAGCCCCCCCCCCCAGGGCCTCCATGTGTCATGCAGCCAGCCCCCCCAGGTGTCATGCAGCCAGCCCCTCCCAGGGCCTCCATGTGTCATGCAGCCAGCTCCCCCAAGTGTCATGCAGCCATCCCCCCCCAGGGCCTCCATGTGTCATGCAGCCAGCCCCCCAAGAGCCTGGTCCCCCCAAGGCCTCCATGTGTCATGCAGCCCCCCCCCCCCAAGGCGTCCATGTGTCCTGCAAGCTAGCTTCCCTGTGTACTCACTGATTGATAAAAAAAAAATTAAAAAACAAGTACTCACCTGTCTTCTCCTTCCACCTCTGCTCTGTCCTCACCTCTAGTTTCAATGCTGCTCATCCTTCCGTATCCTCGTTCCCCCGCTGCTCTGGTTGGTGTACTCCCATACTGCGCTCTGTGCTCTCACCACACACAGCAGTCGTACAGGAGTGACGTCACCACGCAAGCACAGAATGATGATGCATAGAGCGACGCTGGACGCTCTATGCAATATCATAGCAGTGTGCGATGACGGGGGGCCTGGTGCTGCCGCCGCTGACACCAGGTAGGGGGCCCGGTGTCACCGGCGGCGACCGGGTCATATAGAGGCCGCGTGGTCTACGGCAGAACAGCACAGTTCCTCTCACAGAAAGGAGCTGGCTGCTGATCTGCCGGGCGGCCGCGGGCCCCTAACCTCCCGGGCCCAGGCGCAATGGCGACCGCTGCGACCGCAGTAGTTACGCCCCTGCCAGCGCCCCTGACAGCATCACCCCATCACTGACAATATGAACCTGTACACATGTGGGTGTCTGAGGAGAAAATTCACACAGCGCCTCTGATAGTGTACCGCCCCGGTGTTAGTCGGGCTGCTCGGATCCGGGATCGTGGCTCAAGGGGGTCGTCCGGACCTGGCTTGGCGGACTCTTTGATCCATGAAAGGTAATATTTACAGGGGAGAAGTTCGTGACGCCACCTGAGGGTTGTGGTAATGGGAGTACCGCCGCTGCTGTAAGGAGTACCGAGGCAGATGGAGTTGAGCAGCCTGATGTTGGTCCCTCCACAGGTAGGGAAGGCCCCGGGCTCAGGGTGTTTGGTGGTTATTTGGGAGGACAGAGTACAGGGATCAGGGTACTCACTGCGGTAGTCGTGGTGCTGGATGAGGTTTATAATGTAGACACTCACACTGCAGGTAAATCAAAGTCTCTGTGTACCACTGTCACTGCGGGGAGCCCGTCCAGGTATCCGCTCCCACCGGTGTCAGTTGGTAATCTGGAGCCTGCCTCAGTGCACAATTTAGTTGTCTGTTTGTGGCCCCGCGGCTTGAAGCTGTTAGGGCCCCGCTCACTATGTGTAGTGTAGCTGTGCTCTTGAGGGCTGGCACTTAGGACTTCAGTGGGTTGCTTTTTGGCTGGAAAACCCTGTCCCCCGCATTGTGCTAATGCCTTCAATCTCTGAGCTCTGTGGTAAGGTCCCTGAAGGTCCCCTTCCTCTGCAGGTTAATTGCCAGGACGTTGAATATGCTCCTGACCTAGGGTCCTGTACCCTGTTGTGCTCGGTACCGGTCAGTTCTCTTGGGCTTGCTGGTGCCGACAGTCCTCCTAGACCAGGGGTGGGCAATGAAATTTCTCATGGGGCCGCATGAGAACTTGGGATCCTTTTAGAGGGCCGGACTGATATACTTACCCAATACTGTATATATATATATATATATATATATATAGATATATATATATATATATATATATATATATATACACTAAATCACTATATACTGCACCAGTAATACATTACAGCACTATATACTACACCTGGTGGACTTTTTAACAGTATACTGAGATACAGAAAGTAAACTCCCTTCACCTAGCTTCACCAGCGGGTGTGCATAGTATGGTCACCCGGAATGCTCAAATGAGCAGAGCCGGAGACATCATAATCTAAGGTACATACCGGAGGTCAAGGTAGGAAGGGAGCCGGTCCAAGGTCCACGCCCGACGCGCGTTTCGGGTACCTTTCTCAGGCGTATACACCCGGCGGCATCTAAGGAGACTATGCGCATGCGCTAAAGACGTCACTGGAGAGTTTTCTCCGACGTATGCGCATTTAGTCGCCGCTTACCGCCGGCTTGTGTACTGATATCCCCGTGACGCGATGTACGCGTGCGCGTGATGGGCGGGCAGATGGACAACAGCTGGAGGCCGGTGGGTATTTAAAGGGGAGGGAAAGGGGTCCATGACAGCATGTGGTGCCCCTGAGAAAGGTACCCGAAACGCACGTCGGGCGTGGACCTTGGACCGGCTCCCTTCCTACCTTGACCTCCGGTATGTACCTTAGATTATGATGTCTCCGGCTCTGCTCATTTGAGCATTCCGGGTGACCATACTATGCACACCCGCTGGTGAAGCTAGGTGAAGGGAGTTTACTTTCTGTATCTGGGTATACTGTTATGGTTTACTTGATTGGCGATTTGCCTTATGATTCCCCAGATATAGTCCTTTACACTTAGTGTCTGGTCTTGGTCCCCACGTTGGTGAGGTTTTTGATGTCCTCTTACTTACTGTTACCAGGATGAGGAGTGTACCTTGTGCACCCCTGTTTTAAATGTCTGTGATTATTTAACAATAAAATTTTGGATAGTATCTACTCCATTGTGTGGTATCACATTTTTTGAATCTTAATTGGAGTTTTCCTATTATACTTAAATCCTATTATGGGGACTATTACGATCAGATAATATCTGTTTAATATGTATAATTACATTGGTTTATACCCCTTTTTGTCTATGAAAATCTTTTCAACCTGTAATACATTACATCACTATATACTGCCCCTGTAATACATTACATCACTATATACTGCCCCTGTAATGCATTACATCACTATATACTGCCCCTGTAATGCATTACATCACTATATACTGCCCCTGTAATACACTACAGCACTATATACTGCCCCTGTAATACACTACAGCACTATATACTACACTATATACTGCACCTGTAATACACTACAGCACTATATACTGCCCCTGTAATGCATTACAGCACTATATAATGCCCCTGTAATGCATTATAGCACTATATACTGCACCTGTAATGCATTACAGCACTATATACTGCCCCTGTAATACACTACAGCACTATATACTGCCCCTGTAATACACTACAGCACTATATACTGCCCCTGTAATACACTACAGCACTATATACTACACTATATACTGCACCTGTAATACACTACAGCACTATATACTGCCCCTGTAATACACTACAGCACTATATACTGCCCCTGTAATGCATTACACTATATACTGCATCTGTAATACACTACAGCACTATATACTGCCCCTGTAATACACTACAGCACTATATACTGCCCCTGTAATACACTACAGCACTATATACTGCCCCTGTAATGCACTACAGCACTATATACTGCCCCTGTAATGCATTACAGCACTATATAATGCCCCTGTAATGCATTACAGCACTATATACTGCCCCTGTAATACATTACAGCACTATATACTGCACCTGTAATACATTACAGCACTATATACTGCCCCTGTAATGCACTACAGCACTATATACTGCCCCTGTAATGCATTACAGCACTATATACTGCCCCTGTAATGCATTACAGCACTATATAATGCCCCTGTAATGCATTACAGCACTATATACTGCCCCTGTAATGCATTACAGCACTATATACTGCCCCTGTAATGCATTACAGCACTATATACTGCCCCTGTAATGCATTACAGCACTATATACTGCCCCTGTAATACATTTCAGCACTATATACTGCACCTGTAATACATTACAGCACTATATACTGCCCCTGTAATGCATTACAGCACTATATACTGCCCCTGTAATACATTACAGCACTATATACTGCCCCTGTAATGCATTACAGCACTAAATACTGCCCCTGTAATGCATTACATCACTATATACTGCCCCTGTAATACACTACAGCACTATATACTGCCCCTGTAATGCATTACATCACTATATACTGCCCCTGTAATACACTACAGCACTATATACTGCCCCTGTAATACACTACAGCACTATATACTACACTATATACTGCACCTGTAATACACTACAGCACTATATACTGCCCCTGTAATACACTATAGCACTATATACTGCCCCTGTAATGCATTACAACACTATATACTGCATCTGTAATACACTACAGCACTATATACTGCCCCTGTAATACACTACAGCACTATATACTGCCCCTGTAATACACTACAGCACTATATACTGCCCCTGTAATGCACTACAGCACTATATACTGCCCCTGTAATACACTACAGCACTATATACTGCCCCTGTAATACACTACAGCACTATATACTACACCTGTAATACATTTCAGCACTATATACTGCCCCTGTAATACACTACAGCACTATATACTGTATATACTGCCCCTGTAATACACTACAGCACTATATACTGCCCCTGTAATACACTACAGCACTATATACTGCCCCTGTAATACACTACAGCACTATATACTACACCTGTAATACACTACAGCACTATATACTGCCCCTGTAATACACTACAGCACTATATACTGCCACTGTAATGCACTACAGCACTATATACTGCCCCTGTAATACACTACAGCACTATATACTGCCCCTGTAATACATTACAGCACTATATACTGCACCTGTAATGCATTACAGCACTATATACTGCCCCTGTAATGCATTACAGCACTATATACTGCCCCTGTAATACACTACAGCACTATATACTGTATATACTGCCCCTGTAATACACTACAGCACTATATACTGCCCCTGTAATACACTACAGCACTATATACTGCCCCTGTAATACACTACAGCACTATATACTGCCCCTGTAATACACTACAGCACTATATACTACACCTGTAATACATTTCAGCACTATATACTGCCCCTGTAATACACTACAGCACTATATACTGTATATACTGCCCCTGTAATACACTACAGCACTATATACTGCCCCTGTAATACACTACAGCACTATATACTGCCCCTGTAATACACTACAGCACTATATACTACACCTGTAATACACTACAGCACTATATACTGCCCCTGTAATACACTACAGCACTATATACTGCCACTGTAATGCACTACAGCACTATATACTGCCCCTGTAATACACTACAGCACTATATACTGCCCCTGTAATACATTACAGCACTATATACTGCACCTGTAATGCATTACAGCACTATATACTGCCCCTGTAATGCATTACAGCACTATATAATGCCCCTGTAATGCATTACAGCACTATATAATGCCCCTGTAATGCATTACAGCACTATATAATGCCCCTGTAATGCATTATAGCACTATATACTGCACCTGTAATGCATTACAGCACTATATACTGCCCCTGTAATGCACTACAGCACTATATACTGCCCCTGTAATACACTACAGCACTATATACTACACCTGTAATACACTACAGCACTATATACTGCCCCTGTAATACACTACAGCACTATATACTGCCACTGTAATGCACTACAGCACTATATACTGCACCTGTAATACACTACAGCACTATATACTGCCCCTGTAATACATTACAGCACTATATACTGCCCCTGTAATGCATTACAGCACTATATACTGCCCCTGTAATGCATTACAGCACTATATACTGCCCCTGTAATGCATTACAGCACTATATTATGCCCCTGTAATGCATTACAGCACTATATAATGCCCCTGTAATGCATTACAACACTATATACTGCACCTGTAATGCATTACAGCACTATATACTGCCCCTGTAATGCATTACAGCACTATATAATGCCCCTGTAATGCATTATAGCACTATATACTGCACCTGTAATGCATTACAGCACTATATACTGCCCCTGTAATACACTACAGCACTATATACTGCCCCTATAATACACTACAGCACTATATACTACACTATATACTGCACCTGTAATACACTACAGCACTATATACTGCCCCTGTAATACACTACAGCACTATATACTGCCCCTGTAATGCATTACACTATATACTGCATCTGTAATACACTACAGCACTATATACTGCCCCTGTAATACACTACAGCACTATATACTGCCCCTGTAATGCACTACAGCACTATATACTGCCCCTGTAATACACTACAGCACTATATACTGCCCCTGTAATACACTACAGCACTATATACTGCCCCTGTAATACACTACAGCACTATATACTGCCCCTGTAATACACTACAGCACTATATACTGCCCCTGTAATACACTACAGCACTATATACTGCCCCTGTAATACACTACAGCACTATATACTGCCCCTGTAATACACTACAGCACTATATACTGCCCCTGTAATGCATTACAGCACTATATAATGCCCCTGTAATGCATTACAGCACTATATACTGCACCTGTAATGCATTACAGCACTATATACTGCACCTGTAATGCATTACAGCACTATATACTGCCCCTGTAATGCATTACAGCACTATATACTGCCCCTGCAATGCATTACAGCACTATATACTGCCCCTGTAATGCATTACAGCACTATATACTGCCCCTGTAATGGATTACAGCACTATATACTGCCCCTGTAATGCATTACAGCACTATATACTGCCCCTGTAATACATTTCAGCACTATATACTGCACCTGTAATACATTACAGCACTATATACTGCCCCTGTAATGCATTACAGCACTATATACTGCCCCTGTAATACATTACAGCACTATATACTGCCCCTGTAAAACTACATCATTACATTCCCATATACTACATCACTACACACAAATATTACACCAGTTACCCCCCCCCCCCTCCCCATCCCCCTCAGGTTATTAGTGACCACTCACCTCTATCTCCTCAGGCACCTCCGTACGGGTCCCCGCTGAGCTGATTCTTCCCTGATATGGGCCCTGGCTGCGCCGCTGTTCTTGTACGGCCCCTACACCCGCCGCTGCGTCACTCTGTCCAGGCACCAGCTGGTTCCACTTCTCCTGCTGGGCGGGAACTTTTCAAATGACACACGCGCGCTGTACTGACGACATCAGGGCGCGCATGTGTCACAGAGAAAGCTGCCGCAGGGAACAGAGGACCGATCCTGAAGCTCCGCACAGTGTAGCAGTGGAACGCAGGAATCTGTCCTCTGTTCCCTGCACGGCAGCGTTTTCTGTGACACACGCGCGCCCTGATGTTGTCAGTACAGCGTGCGTGTGTCATTTGAAAAGTTCCTGCCCGGCAGGAAAAGCAGCACCACGTCTCCAACTCTGATCTAATGGGCGGGTCGGTCACAGACAGTAGGCGGGCCGGATGTGGCCCGCGGGCCGCCCCTTGCCCAGGTCTGTCCTAGACTATGTCCGTCGCACCCTTATCCAGTGTCAATGCTACCGGTCCCCGACTCCTCTGGTCCCGGACCACCGTCTGTAACCCAACCTCAGTCTTGCTCCCCGGGAGCTACCACTCCAGCTCCTCACTCTTTGAGTTCTCTCATCACTCTGCTCTCTTCCTCCCTCCCACCAGTCTGCCTAACCCCTAGGTGGTTGGCCCTATTCCAGCTGGAACAACTCACTGGTGTGTCTGACAGGTCATGATGTGAGGTGTGATTGGGATTTGTAGTGCTGATGGTAGCGACACCAGTTTCTGGGAACCTGGAACCATGGGGGATAGGTCCTGCATCCTGAGGGAACAGGATGCAGTTCCCTGTAGCACCCTGATGTATTCAGGGGTGCTACAATAGCATCACACCATCACTGACAATATGACCCTGTACACATGTCGGTGACTGAGGAAAAAATTCACCCAGCGCCCCTCACAGCATCACCCCATCACTGTCAATATAACCCTGTGCACATGTGGGTGTCTGAGGAGAAAATTTACACAGCGCCCCTGACAGCATCACCCCATCACTAACAATATAACCCTGTGCACATGTGGGTGACTGAGGAGAAAATTCACACAGCGCCCCTGAAAGCATCACTTCATTATTGTGCCAAAGCACGGGGATAAACAGCAGTCTGGAACTCTAGTGTCACCTAATAAGAGTGTGACGGGGTCCTTCTCCCATATCACACAATCAGCAGAGCGAGAGATGAGTGAGCAATCCAAGCAAATCAAACGGTCCATAACATAATCCACAAAACCGAGGGTAAAATTAGTAAAGAAACACGAATATAGTCTAGAAAGCGATAAATAAATGTCCAGGTCTCTCTGAGAAGCCACAGTTTCCCTCAGAGGTTCAATCTTCTTCCTTCTCTTTTCAAGTTCTCAAACAGACTGACTCATCCCCCCAGGTGAGCAAATACAATGTACACACAAGCAATACAAATAATGGACAATGAACCACACCTAAATATTAACCCACACAAAATGGTACATGACCCACAATATCCCACCATCACAAAGAGGCTTCTATGCCTTGCTCTAAAACTGCCACACTTTACCATAAACTCCATGCACTGTATATGCCGAACACGAGGGCATGTCTGACACGTGCGCCCTGTTCACACCATGCTGGAGGCTTCTAGTAGTTTACAAACAGCACACTGCTAGATTTCTACCAATAGGCTGGAAGCCATTACAGAAACCAAACAGCAGGGACGTAGCTAGTGTCCTAAAAGATCAGGGGCCCGAGCCCCAAAGCACATCTCTCCCCATACAACCTCTTTGCCACTTAAAATAAGATCTATACATAAATTACAGTATACTGCTGTTGCTAACCCTAAAATACACTATACAAAGAGAAATATTACTACTATACAAGCAGGGCCGGCTCTAGGTTTTTGTGGGCCCCAGGCACACATACTAACCACTAAACGCTGTCTCTCAGTCAGCGTCGGGTTAATAGAATTGTAACAATTTGCCTACGCACGCAACAAATACCCTAACTAAAGACAATACTATGTAAAATGTAACATTTAATTCACTAACAATTATAACAGCAGAGGAAAAAGTACTACACTATCAAGCCAGTAATCCTGTGAGATAATATACAGAGCGCATAATCCTGGACTTTCAGTCATGCGCACTACATGGGTTTGAAGCCAGTACTCGTACACCCAGCTTCATGGTGGGCATGACCGCCGGGTGTATGCGTCCTGGCTTCAAATCCATGTAGCGCGCATGACCGAAAGTCCAAGATCATGCACACTGAGCCGAAATTCAGGACTCAGGTGCAATGGTAGCAGAGAGGGGAGCGTGACCATCCTCTGACGCTGCGCATTCATTAGCATGTTAGCACGCTCACAGGAGTGTACTAACACGCTAAGGGGCCGACTAGCCAGGTGAAAATACGCCCTTGCGACTAGTCGCTGGCCTCATTATCCTATGACAAAAGATCTTTAGAAATACTCTTTCTAAACATCTCTTTATATATGCTACTAGATGCTAGGACAGTCAGGCAGGGAATATCAATATAAACCCAGAACTGCTTGTGGCTGTGGGTGCATATTGCACCTGACAGGTTCACTTTTAATCTCAGTATTGTATCCCCAGCACAAAGAACGCTATTACAAATTTTTAATAGCACAATTTGTTGTTTTTTTTTACTAATATCAGTCACACAGACAAGTCACACGAACATACAGACTGCACATGGATGGTCATATGGATGTACAAAACGGACCGTGCAAAACATGCTTTTTTTTTTTACACGGATGTGTGAAGGAGGCCTGACAGCGGGCTCAGTGATGTATTAGTGCCTAGAAGGCTGTCAGTCAATGTACAAGGGCGTGTTTATATCCGTCACTCAAAATTTAGTGAGTGAAGACTGTAGCCATCTATGACTAAAAGCCAAAGGGTGCCAGGAGAAAAAAAAGTTAATTTCCTCCCAGTACCCATGTTTTCAGATCAGCTTTAGAATGCTATTAACCTGCAGATTAAATTAATAGCGTTTGGGGACATGACAGATGGGCCAGACTAGGGCATGTTAATAGCTGACGGCTCCTGCTCCCGACTAGTATATGGACAAGCAAATGGAGCAAGCCGTGTGTGGACATGACTGGCCAAAGATTTAGTACAGCCACGAGAACCTATCATTAAAGGGAACCTGTTACCAGATTTGGTGACTCTAAGCTACTCACCTGAGGGGCGATGCGGTGCAGACTGGTCGGATGGGTGTCTCCATTCTCCGGTTTCGGCACCTCCTCTTTCGGCGATCTTTGTCCTCCTTCTTCTCAAGGCTGGGTACATGATGCGTCCTACGTCATCACACAAGAAGACACTGGGGTCCTGCGCTGAGAACAGAGACACCCATGGCCGAAAGAGGAGGTGCCGGTGCCGGAGAACAAAAACACCCATCCAATCAGTCTGCACCGCAACGCCCCTTAGTTGAGTATTATAAAGTGATTTTTACATTCTACACAGCGGTCTGGGTTCTTATATACAGCATATAACCAAAGAAAGATCAGTGATAAGCCCGAGAATAAAAGACTGAGGAGGCACTTAAAAAAAAGGAATCAAAACAATGATGGTGAAATACAAAATAATTTTATTGAAATAGAAAAACGAAGCCGCCATGCTCGGTGAAACACGCGTCGAGGCCCCGCCCTCACTACTGTCCTGACTGCTGCAGTACTATTTCCATTATGTCTCAAGTTATGACTATTTAATTCATCCTCATAGATGTCCATGGGAATAGTGTTTCTTGGGTTGATATTTGATCATTGATGTGTTACACTCCTTGTCTCCCTCCCTTGGCCATTTGGATACCTCACATCTTGTACCTTCACTAGCAGTTTTATCAGTTGGTGGGTGTGCTTTTTCTGTATTGGCAAAATTCCATCCTTTTGCCTCCACAGTCTGTCCTTTGTTCACCTTTTTCTATTAATTTCAATAAAATTATTTTGCATTTCACCTTCATTGTTTTGATTCCTTTTTTTCAGTGCCCCCTCAGTCTCTTATTCTCGGGCTTATCAATGATCTTTCTTTGGTTATATGTCTAGTATGGAATCTCTCCTGTCTGTTTTAGGGAGTTTGTAGGTTATTATTCTTATATACAGCATGTGAGAATGCTGTATATAAGAGCCCACTGGGGGTGGCCACAGCTTTAAGTCGCCAAATCTGGTGACAGGTTCCCTTTAAGTCAGATTACCATGTCTGTGATGTACTGACTGTGCTCACATTAGAATACCCACCTCAACTACTGGGTCTGCTGACCTGAACTAACTGTCTCATAGACAAAAAAGAAGTATTTAGCTCAGGTCAAGGTACCTGCCAGTTGGGCCAGATAGTGCGATAAAAACACCACGCGTGACCACAGGTATGGGAAATTAGCTTTACACATGTGCCGCCCCCGTGCCAGCAGCCGGTCGCTGCTCGGGCCCGGACCTTCAGGGGTGGTGGTTCGAGGGTCTCTGGACCCGGGGGTCTCACGGACACGCCGAATAAATAGGGGGACGTAGATGTACGGGCTAGGCCGTAAGTTCGTGACGCCACCCACAGTGTGTGGTGAGGTGGGACACCACCGCTGCTGTTACGGGGCACCAGGGGGAGATGTTGTGCAGCAAGTTGTTAACCCCTCCGTGAGCAAGGATGGTGGCCCCGGGACCCAGTTGGTGCGTGCAGGGGAGATGGCGACCGCAGAGGGTGCTGGTGTACTCACTGTTAGTAAAACACACACGTCGCTGGTAAACCAAGGTGGCGGTGGCCGGTGCCGCGGCCAGTTGCGTTCGGGATCCCCCACCCGGCTGGTGGTCTCTATCCTTTTCCTGCACTGTTGTGTGAGATGGACTTTCCCAGTATAAAACTCAGGAGTCCACTCCCGGCTGGATGTGGCCCAAGGAGCCATGCCCCAGACATTGGCCCGTGGGATCTATGGGCCCTGGCGGTGACCTCTTTTCCCTAATCGGTGGGCTGTTGTCTTCTATGAGGGACTTTGGGAGGGACAGGACCTCTAGTTCTGGCCTCAATCGGTTAATTAACCAGTTCCACTTGTTTCTGGTTCCTGGCTTCAGGGTCCGAGTACCCCCCTTTGTGCTACGGTTTCCGGGTCGGTTCCCCGTGTCGGTACCGGCGGGCTACAACCCTGGCCCGGTCCACCTCGGTTCCACCGAGCCATCTTCCCGTCTCCTGCTGACGGAGACCACCGTCTGCCTCCTAGCCAGTGGCACCAGGGCTCTTACCCTGGTACCTGTCAGTCAGCTTCAGGCCTGACACACAGGCCTGACTTCCACTCCACTCCTCTGACCTTGAACTCTCAAACAGATCTGCTGCTTTTCCCACCCTGGGCTGTCTGGACCCCTGGGTGGGCGTGTCCCAACCTCCTGGTCACGCCCACTGGTGTGTCTATCTTTCCCTAAGGGGGGGTGACTAGGGTTTTCTGGTTGGCTATGTGTTTCCTAATGAGGGAGGTGTTATGCGGGGGCCTATTTGTGACTACCTGGTTTTGCCAGGGAGTCACACACATACTAAACACTTATGCCAGATCTCTTTTGGTAGGGTCTGCGCTGTAAAAAAGCATTGCTTTCAAGTTTGGCAACTTACATGCCTTTCATAACATCTTTAAATTATGGTCTGTCTATACATTCTTCAACATTATAATCAAAACATTAATGGAAAGACAAGCCGTAAGGTTATGTAAATATAGGAAGTAAAAGGTATCACTAAGATCTGCTAATGATGATATTTTCAAGCACCTTGCTCCAATGTTTTAGTTTCAAGTGGGAGGGGTGTAATAACAGGCCCGGAATGCAACGCACAGAAAGGGAAGACACAGTAGTGACTCACAATTATATTAATTATTACACAAAATGGAATAGGGCTAGTACAGGCAATTGCTATAGCAGGAAGTTTATCACAATCAATTCAAATTACACATGCAATGAACATAAAACTTGCCTACACACGTCTAATATGGGTGGCCCTGGGATAATCTACCCACTACTAGGCAATTAGTAATCCAAATTAACTATTATCAGGGCCTTTTGTATATCGGGGCCACTGTCTCATGCAGTTGTCTCTATAGCCCCAGGAGTACCGTAGCCTGAGTCTCTGAATGACAAACAATATATTGTAAAAGAGATTAAATCTGGTACCGTATAATTACAGACCCCACATAATGTACCACACAGGAAGCAAATGGGTTCACTGGGATCACCCACAGGCAGTGGTCCTGACAGGCGATGTCTGCAGCTTGACTTTGTAGTCTGGGCTTTGAGTCTTGACAGGCAGCGTCTGCAGTTTGAGTACGACAATGGGGCTCTTGGTTTTCTTCCAGCAAGCTACCTGACACGGGCTCTCTGGCATACCTCCCAACTTTTAAAGAAGGAAAAGAGGGACAAAGTTTGCGGCGCACGTAGCGCGCCGCGGCAAATTTTTAGGCCACGCCCCCTAACCACACCCATTTCACAGTCACGCCCATATCCACTCCCCATCCACACCCATTCAGCACGGACACGCAGGCAGCCGGCGGGCCTCCAGCACGGACACGCAGGCAGCCGGCGGGCCTCCAGCACGGACACGCAGGCAGCCGGCGGGCCTCCAGCACGGACACGCAGGCAGCCGGCGGGCCTCCAGCACGGACACGCAGGCAGCCGGCGGGCCTCCAGCACGGACACGCAGGCAGCCGGCGGGCCTCCAGCACGGACACGCAGGCAGCCGGCGGGCCTCCAGCACGGACACGCAGGCAGCCGGCGGGCCTCCAGCACGGAGACGCAGGCAGCCGGCGGGCTTCCAGCACGGAGACGCAGGCAGCCACAGTGAGGTGGCCGGTCGCCCCGCACAGTGAGGCGGCCGGTCGCCTTCACAGACAGGCGGCCGGGCCGCCCGCCTTCACAGACAGGCGGCGGGCCGCCCGCACAGAGAGGCGGCGGGCCGCCCGCACAGAGAGGCGGCCGGCCGCCCGCACAGACAGGCGGCGGGGGGCGCCCGCACAGACAGGCGGCAGGGGGGGCGCCCGCACAGACAGGCGGCAGGGGGGCGCCCGCACAGACAGGCGGCAGGGGGGCGCCCGCACAGACAGGCGGCAGGGGGGCGCCCGCACAGACAGGCGGCGGGGGGCGCCCGCACAGACAGGCGGCGGGGGGCGCCCGCACAGACAGGCGGCAGGGGGGCGCCCGCACAGACAGGCGGCGGGGGGGCGCCCGCACAGACAGGCGGCAGGGGGGCGCCCGCACAGACAGGCGGCGGGCCGACCGCACAGACAGGCGGCCGGCCGACCGCACAGACAGGCTCCGGCCGGGGGTGAGGGGGGAGGGAGGGAAATCAGCGCTGGGGAGATTAGTTTACTGTACCAGCAGCAGCACAGGCAGCGCTCCTCTCTATGCCACATCTACTAGGATGGTAGGAGGGAAAAGCAGGGAGGCGGAGAGAGAGTGGGTGGGCGGAGCCCGGGAGCCGGCCGTCCCGCCCATGGCAACGGGACAAACAACGTAAAGCGTGAAAGTCCCGCTGTATCCGGGACGGTTGGGAGGTATGCAGCATGTTAGAATGTGTACATAAGATCCCGCTGGTGGTGGCCGCAGCTTATAGGCCCCAAATCTGGTGACAGGTTCCCTTTAAAGTGAACCTGTCAGCTGCAATATGCACTCAGAGCCAGGAGCAGTTCTGGGTACATATTGCTAATCCCTGCCTAACCGTCCCTGTATACACTAGCATAGATAAAGAGATCAAGAACAAATATTTTTAAAGATCTTATATCTTATGCTAATGAGCGCGGGGACTAGTCCCAAGGGCGTTACTTCACTTGGCTAGTCGGCTCGCATAGCATGTTAGCATGTTATTACGCCCCTGTGTGAGTACTAACACGCTATGTGAGCCGACTAGCCAAGTGAAGTAACGCCCTTGGGACTAGTCCCCGCGCTAATTAGCATAAGATATAAGCTCTTTAAAAATACTTTTTCTATAGCTGCCTTTATCTATGCTAGTGTATACAGGGACAGTTAGGGAGGGATTAGCAATATACACCCAGAACTGCTCCTGGCTCTGAGTGCAGATTGCACCTGATAGGTTCCCTTTAAAGGGAACCTGTCACCAGAAATTTAGCAAAAAAAATAAAAGATTCCCCTCTGCAGCTCCTGGGCTGCATTCTGGAAAGGTTCCTGTTGCTATTGTGCCCCCTTTGAGACCTAAAAAAATACTTTATGAAGTCTTACCTTTTTGTATGCAAATCTGTTTTTATGGTCACGGGGGCGGGCTGCCTGGCGTCCGTTATTCCCCCTCCTGCCGCTGTTCGCCGTTCCCCATTGCTCATTTCCATACATGAGGACGCCTTCCTCATGTAACTGTCCTCCTGAAGTTTTGTGCATGCCCAGTGCCACTCTCGCGGGAGTGAGCACTGTGCAAAGTGAGAACGCTTTTGAGGTGATTGCGCAGGCGCGAGATTATGGGCGGCGCTGTGATTGTCATCAGCAGCGTCATCCAAGTACCCGCCCATAATCTCGTGCCCACGCTTCTCACTCTGCCTCCACCGTTATGCGCAAGCGCTGGCCATATGAACCATGTTACCTATTACCGTGGGCGCGAGATTATGGGCGGCGCTGTGATTGTCATCAGCAAAATATCAAAATTCGGCACTCAAATTGAAATAAATTGATTTCTTTATTTATCAATAATTGTCACGCAATATTGTGTTATCAAAAAAACGTTTTCGGTCACACGACCTTCATCAAGTTTTATAACACTACAAAAAGAAAGAAATAAATGTAATAATAAACATAATAATAAACAAATCATATAGCATGAATATCATTAACATGCATTATACATAAATTGAAAGACGTGTCCTCAATTAATACAAAGAGGATCTCATTGTCAAAAAATGTCAAATATACATCATGTATAAATGGAACTACAGAACAAACAGGATATCAGAAAAATATATTGTCACTGGACTATGGAGCATGGATCTATGTTCAGAGAACAATGAAAACTGTCTCCTATAAAAAAGGAGAACAATAATTAAGTAAGAAAGCAAGTAAATAAATGTGATCAAGACTGGAACAACCAGATTAAATTTCAATAATGTCTGGATTAGGAGCATAATATAACTATTGAACTTACCAAAGTTAGTAGAATAATGTGAATAAATGTTATCAGTTTAGAGATAAGAAGCTGCCTCTCCGGGTCCGTAATGCATATGACCTGCCTGTGGGATGCCTGAGTTTAAATAGACCGCTTAATAGGATGATCAGCATGTGATTATGGTATAACGTAACGTCACTTCCGATGTTATAAACGGAAGTGACGATCCTGCATGGCAATACGTAAGCCGGCTTGGTTGGCAAGCTCATGCCTGCGCACAAGTAATCAGCTCTCGCTCGAGTAAACTGAACGTAACGTAACTTCCGGTATTGTAAACGGAAGTGACGATCCTGAATGGCATCACGTAAACAGGCTTGGTTGGCAAGCTCGCGCCTGCGCAGAAGTAATCAGCGACCGCTCAGGGAAATTAGGAGAGTAATACATGCTTAGTAGTGTAACAGCGAAAAGGAGAGCGGCGCTATTAGTGCTTAAAGTGGTACATAGGACCCGTTTAATTTAGGGGTTTTAATGCTTCTATCACATAAAGGGATAGGATGAAGGAAGGGAATAATGGGAACAGGTAAGGAGGGAAAAGGGAAATAGGTGTTCTATAACAGTGCACACTATTAAAAGTAATCATGAATTAGAAGTGAAACAAAATGAAAGAAAAAGGGAAAAGGGAAGAACATAAATGCAAGAGGGAAAATTAAAAATAAATAAAAAAGAATAAGTTAAATAGACTAAATAAAAATAAAGTAAAACCGCTTTGAACAAATTCTCAACAAATGCTCTTTCGATTTAATGACTTTGACTCTTGATCACTTGAGTCAGGCGATTACCTCTAAGAGAGAGGAGATTAACTCAATAGAACATCAGTTGATCTCGACATCTTCTACTGAAGATTTTGCGAAGATCAAAGATCAGACTACACGGGATTTACAAGTACATAAGACTGAGAATCAGAGGATAAAACGTGATAAATTCTTACGGGACACCGAGGACTATAAGAATAATCGAGTATACAGATGGCGCGATACATCTTTTCGTATGTTTCCAAGACGTTACCAGTATTCCTCAAGCGACAACTCAGCTTCGGATACAGAATTTTCCCATATCCGACGACCGAGACCTACTCATTTTTTAGGTCAGAGAAATCGAAGAGGCCAAAAAGGCAACCAAGGCGGGGGGGACAATGCCGCCGACTCAACCAGATCCACAATTGTAACCAGATCTCAGGTACGTCGGAATCAATCGTAGTTAATATTTCCTCAAAAAATTTATCCCATGACCAGGTTAATCTTCTCCAAAAGGGTCTCTCTTTTTGTCCATCATATAAATTCAATTGTTTTCAGTTACAAATGGATTTACAAAGGTTTTATCGTAATCTACGTATCAAGGCACACTTTTCATCAACCCCCATTACTGGTTTACGACCATTAGAACCTCCCACAATAAGGACTCCCATTAATATTAAGGATCTAGGACTCAAAACTAAGAGTACTTTTATGCCCCCTAAGAATAACCCTCCAGTAGAGACCTTTATAGGCCTACTGGAGAGGGATGTAGCATCGTTCTTTAGAGAATTATCCAGTAAAACATTACATTGTCCCTCCAATTTTTCTGCCAAGGATCAGTTAGCTTTAACATCATTAATGGAAGATAAAGATGTTATTATCAAACAGGCGGATAAAGGTGGGGCACTGGTCGTTATGGATCGGCATACTTATCTACAGGAGATAGATAGACAATTAGGGGTTAAAGAGGTCTATGGGGCCCTATCTCACAATCCAACAGCCAGAATACGTGACAGAATTAGAACCGTTACCAACCACTATCTACAGAAGGGTATCATTGATAAAAAAACTTTTGATTTCTTACAAAAGCAAAACCCTATTGTTCCAGTTTTCTATGTGTTACCCAAAATTCACAAGACGTTAGTTAATCCCCCTGGGAGACCGATTGTGGCAGGCACGGATTCTATTTTGTCACCTCTGGCGATGGTTCTTGAGAGATTATTAACTCCATTAATTAAAACTACACAGTCCTTTCTCCTAGATACCAATCATTTTTTGCAAATACTTAAAAATTTGGGCAATATTCCTTCTAATGCTCTATTAGTCACTTGGGACGTGACAAGCCTGTATACCTCTATCACTCATAGTAGAGGCAAGACAGCAATACATGATCTATTGTAAAAAAATAATTTTCCTGTCGATGTATGTGAATGTTGTTTGGATTTCTTAGATATTGTTTTGACCGAAAATTTCTTTCTGTTTCAGGACACTTATTACATTCAAAAACAAGGTACCGCGATGGGGTCCAATGCAGCACCCCCCTATGCTAATGCGTATATGTCATTTTTTGAAGAGAAATTCATCTATATACATCAAGGGTTTCGAGAGCACTGTGTGTGTTGGAAAAGATATATTGACGACATATTTTGCATATGGGGGGGCTCATTGGACTCTCTCATGGATTTTCATCAGTACATCAATGGTATATGGCCAGAACTTCAATTTGTTATACAATACCATTCACATCAGATAAGCTATTTAGACACAACTATCATCAAGGATAGCAGAGGTTACTTACAAACTGATTTATTTGTAAAGCCTACAGATAGGAACAATTTACTTTTATACGATAGCTGTCATCCCAAAGCAACCAGGAATTCCATTCCTAAGTCACAATTTTTAAGAGTACATAGGATTGTTAGCCAACTTGATACAAAAAATAGTAGATTGCAAGAAATGGAATCCAAATTCTTAGCAAGAGGCTATCCCAGGGGGATATTGAACAGTGATATAACCACTCAAACATCATTACTCGATAAAACTAGAAGAAATCGTCTAGCATTTGTACATACATATCATCCGTTTTCTTACAAGATACATAAATTCATTAGAAGCCATTGGAATATTTTACATAAAGGCTATCCAGAGGTGGAGGAATTTAAAACATCTTTCCTTCCATGTTTTAGGCGCCCCTCTAATCTGGGTAATAAGTTGGTCAGGGCTGATTTGGGTTCAAAATTAACCGGTCCAGTACAGACTCATTTACTTACTCCAAGACGAGGAACATTCCCCTGCTTGAGCTGCCCACAATGCAGTAATGTACAAAAGGGAGATAAGGTTTTACATCCCCATACTGGCCGGGGTTATCCTATAAGAGGCTTTTTCACCTGTGAAACCTCGTTTGCAGTTTACGTCATAAAAAGTCCATGCGGACTTTTATATGTAGGAGAAACAACACAACAAGTTAAGGATCGTATTTCACAACATAAGTCCACTATTAGGTGCGAGAAACTGACGTTACCACTTCCGTTTCATTTTCACAAACAAGGTCACAGGGTTAGCCAATTGCGATTCCAAATCTTAGAACAAATTCTACCACATAGAAGAGGGGGTGACAGGATCAAAACCTTGAAACAAAGGGAAGCTTATTGGATTTTTACACTCCAAACTTTAGAGCCAAGGGGTCTTAACCGAGACTTTGACACCTCAAGCTTCATGTAAAATATCTTTTTTAATCTTTTTTAATCTTGATTTTTGCCATTCATTAGTGTTCTTTATCTTTTCTTTCTAGCAGAAAAACTGATCCAGCATAGAAGATGGCTGAACCATATAGGTATTCCTTATTACCTCTTTCCCTCCCCGTTTTTCCTTAATATCCCTCACTTTTGTATATTCATTTTTATTTTTTATTATTATATTTTTTTAATTTTTTTATTTATTTTCATACTTTTAT
This sequence comes from Anomaloglossus baeobatrachus, assembly GCF_048569485.1. NCBI lineage: Eukaryota > Metazoa > Chordata > Amphibia > Anura > Aromobatidae > Anomaloglossus > Anomaloglossus baeobatrachus. Next base: position 481,833,929 of record NC_134354.1, on the reverse strand, counting down.
TATTAATTTTTATTTATTTATTTTTTCTAACTATTTTACTTTATTTTTATTTAGTCTATTTAACTTATTCTTTTTTATTTATTTTTAATTTTCCCTCTTGCATTTATGTTCTTCCCTTTTCCCTTTTTCTTTCATTTTGTTTCACTTCTAATTCATGATTACTTTTAATAGTGTGCACTGTTATAGAACACCTATTTCCCTTTTCCCTCCTTACCTGTTCCCATTATTCCCTTCCTTCATCCTATCCCTTTATGTGATAGAAGCATTAAAACCCCTAAATTAAACGGGTCCTATGTACCACTTTAAGCACTAATAGCGCCGCTCTCCTTTTCGCTGTTACACTACTAAGCATGTATTACTCTCCTAATTTCCCTGAGCGGTCGCTGATTACTTCTGCGCAGGCGCGAGCTTGCCAACCAAGCCTGTTTACGTGATGCCATTCAGGATCGTCACTTCCGTTTACAATACCGGAAGTGACGTTACGTTCAGTTTACTCGAGCGAGAGCTGATTACTTGTGCGCAGGCGTGAGCTTGCCAACCAAGCCGGCTTACGTATTGCCATGCAGGATCGTCACTTCCGTTTATAACATCGGAAGTGACGTTACGTTATACCATAATCACATGCTGATCATCCTATTAAGCGGTCTATTTAAACTCAGGCATCCCACAGGCAGGTCATATGCATTACGGACCCGGAGAGGCAGCTTCTTATCTCTAAACTGATAACATTTATTCACATTATTCTACTAACTTTGGTAAGTTCAATAGTTATATTATGCTCCTAATCCAGACATTATTGAAATTTAATCTGGTTGTTCCAGTCTTGATCACATTTATTTACTTGCTTTCTTACTTAATTATTGTTCTCCTTTTTTATAGGAGACAGTTTTCATTGTTCTCTGAACATAGATCCATGCTCCATAGTCCAGTGACAATATATTTTTCTGATATCCTGTTTGTTCTGTAGTTCCATTTATACATGATGTATATTTGACATTTTTTGACAATGAGATCCTCTTTGTATTAATTGAGGACACGTCTTTCAATTTATGTATAATGCATGTTAATGATATTCATGCTATATGATTTGTTTATTATTATGTTTATTATTACATTTATTTCTTTCTTTTTGTAGTGTTATAAAACTTGATGAAGGTCGTGTGACCGAAAACGTTTTTTTGATAACACAATATTGCGTAACAATTATTGATAAATAAAGAAATCAATTTATTTCAATTTGAGTGCCGAATTTTGATATATTACTGATACGGGGTTGGACCCTATTCAGGCACCTCATTAAAGCAGGAGTGCCGCACTTCTATACCTAATTGTCATCAGCAAAGTCATCCAAGTACCCGCCCATAATCTCGTGCAAGCAGTAATAGGTAACATGGTTCATATGGCCAGCACTTGCGCATAACGGTGGAGTCAGAGGGAAAAGTGCGGGCACGAGATTATGGGCGGGTACTTGGATAACGCTGCTGATGACAATCACAGCGCCGCCCATAATCTCGCACCTGCGCAATCACCTGAAAAAGCGTTCACATGCGCAAAACTTCGGGAGGACAGTTACATGAGGAAGGCGTCCTTGTGTATGTAAATGAGCAATGGGGGACTGCGTAAAGCGGCAGGAGGGGGAATAACGGACGCCAGACAGCCCGCCCCCGTGACCATAAAAACACATTTGCATACAAAAAGGTAAGACTTCATAAAGTATTTTTGTAGGTCTCAAAGGGGGCACAATAACAACAGGAACCTTTCTAGAAGCAGCCCAGGAGCTGCAGAGGGGAATCTTTTATTTTTATTGTGAAATTTCTGCTGACAGGTTCCCTTTAACTGGTAGGGGAGCCAGGATAAAGCAGAGCTGAACCTGTTGGGAAGCTAGGACCCAGCAGCTCCACAGGCAGGAGACCACTGATCGGTAAGCTAATAGAAGCCTGCAGATGTCACTCTGCATAGGTTATTACTGGCCAGTGCTATCTGCAGGAGAGAGAAGTGCTGATTGCACGGTCTCCTCCTCAGCTTCCTGATTCCCCGTGTGTCTGCAGCAGTGAGAAGCCGCACACGGGGAGTCAGAGAACAGCTGCAGAGAAACGCAGGCTTCGGGACTGGGGATGTCCGCTCTGGGGGAGGGGAGGGTCGGCTCTGGGGGAGGGGGGGTCGGCTCTGGTGCAGGGGGGGGGCTCGGCTCTGCTGCAGGGGGTGATTCATACCTCAGCAGCAGTCACAGGAGTTTCAAGGTGCGCGCTCGACTCTGTAATGAATACAAGGGAGAAACAGCGAGGCGGGGCTACAGTGGGTGGGTGGAGTCACGGGACAAACAGCCTCACGGGCGGGACCCGGGATCAAAGGCTCAGAAGAGGGACTGTCCCGCTGTATCCGGGACGGTTGGGAGGTATGTCTCTGGGTGCAGTCATCGGACCACTCGACCTTCTGCATGGGAGGCAATTTTCCACACCCCTGCCTGCACGTCTCTCTGCTACTCTCACTTGGCGCCAAAGCTCCTCTTTCAGTCACTTCTGGGACTCTTATTCTGCTGCTTCACTGCCCACCTCTAGGTTATGGCTAAATCTCAGTGGCTAGAAGGACCTTGGGAATGACCAGCTTACTTAGTGGGAGTAGTGATGTTTCCTGGCTTGCCGCATCTCTGGACTTGGCTTCCATAGAGCACATATGGTACGTCATTGGTCAACAATTGCAAAGCGAGCTGCCAGTATTCGACCTTGATGATTTGCGTGCCGAAGTGTATTCATCGTGGCAGAATCCCTTTTCTAGAGATTATGATGTGAGGTAGAATAAGGTATGGTAGCCAGACCATTCTAGTCTTAATTCCAGGTAAAAAGTTTGACACTAAATTGACTCAGTCTTAGAACCAGTGGTACAGCCACTTTTCCAAACTGTCCCTGGAGCAGTTTTTCAACAGGACAATGCCAGGTTGCTTGCTGCCTATGCTTCTGTGAGCAGCCTGCTTGGCCCAAATGTTGTTCCATGGTCTGCAGCATCTCAGAACTTGTAGAACACATCTGGGACATCAGTGGCTGGACATTGCAAAAGGAGCTGCCAGCTGCGGATTTTGATGATTTGCATGTGCAAGTACATTCAGCATGGCAGAACAGTCTTCAAAAAAACATTAATAACCTCATTGATAAGATGCCGAGGTGTTTAAGAGTGTGTATTTCCGTGTGTGGCTCACACTTGATTCTGAATACATTAAATCGAATTTTTGTTAAAAAATTTTCATCATTTTCAGATAATAGACATGTGAATGTATCTTGTGATTTCCATATTTCCACAACTTTTCCTTCTTGTTGTTGAAGATGTAATGTTGAGGAGTGTATGTCCACAAAATTATTGCGGGGTATTGCCTAATGTAGACTTCCAGTGTATGACACTGTATAGCCATACAATGGCTTTATGTTAACTAGTCACTCCCATTGTAAACATAAAATTTAAAGAGCTTGACTAACAAATGGGGACACTATTTTGTCACACTTGATTTTGATTATATCTTTTCAGTCATGTTTGATCCTAAGATACTTGGAAAGGCCACTTCTCACTATGCTTCCCAGTTTTGCATGGCTTCTTCCAATTGCTTGATGTTCAGTCACGTGTCATTCTTGATGGTATCCAGCAAATGGGTCTTTGGTCTGCGGTTCTCTTTTATCACTGACTATTCCAAGTAGTATCTTCTTTCATAACAAATTTGCTCCCATCAAATCACCAAAATAGGTCAGTTTCTGGGCTTATTACTGGGTTTATATGAAAAGAAGATTGTGTTTGTGATCCCAGCAGTCCATGGGATTCATGGCATCAATTTTCTGTCTGCTTTCATGAGTGTCTACAACTCACAGCCATATGTTGCAATTGAGAACACAATTATATTGATCAGCCTATAGTAGACAATGACTTACCCGTCCTTGCACTTCCATACGTGGTCCATGCTCTCTGCTGCTGTGCACTCTACTAAAGATAATCATAGTCCATGCTCTTTTCAGGTCATTGACCGAGTCCTTCCGTGTAGTTATGAGCTGATTCCTGACCTTTTTCAGAATTATCCTCACCCCAGGAGGCGGAGATCTTGCATGGAGCTCAAGATAGAGCAAGATTTACAGTCATCTTGTGTTTCTTCCATTTTGTAATAATTGCGCCAACAGTTATTGACTTCTCACCAAGCTGCTTGCCTATTGTCCTGTAGCCTATGCCAGCCTTCTGCAAGTCTACAATTCTGTCCCTGATGTCCTTAGATAGCTCTTTGGTCTTGGCCATGGCAGAGAAGTTGCAGTGTGATTTATTGGGTGGACAGGTGTCTTATCAGGTAACGAGTTCAAACAGTTGTAATTGATACAGGTATAAGTGCAGAGTAGGAGGGCTTTTTAAAAAAACAACAAAAAAAACAAAAACAGGTCTGTGAGAGCCAGACTTCTTTTTGGTCGGTAGATAAACAAAATAATTATTTCATGCAATAAAATGCAAATTATTTAAAAATCATACAATGTGATTTTCTGGATTTTTCTAATTTTATTCCGTCTGTCACAGTTGAAGCGTACCTGCGATAAAAATTACAGACCTCTCCATTTTTTGTAGGTGGGAAAACTTGCAAAATCGGCAGTGTTTCAAATTCTATTTTCCCCACGGTAGGTTGGTACGTTTTGCGTTTATTTGGGAAAATATCGGTATTTTGGCAAAACATTTGAAACGGTATCAATAATCAAACTTTCAATTATTATAACCGTAAACCAGTTAGTCATACTATACAAAATATTAAATATCATTTCCCATATGTCTACTTTACAGTTGCATAGTTTTTGAAACATCATTTTATTAGGTTGTTAGAAGGATTAAAGTTTAGCAGCAGTTTTTCAAGAAATTTACAAAGCCCGTTTCTTTAGGAACTTATTCAGACTTAAATAGACTTTGAGGGGCTTAAATATTAAAAACTACTCAAAAGTGATAAGTATTTTGGTTTTTTTTTTTAAATGCTAACTCTTCAGGTGCTACCCAGGAATTATTGCAAAGTGGAAGGAAAAAAAAAAAAATGTTATCTCTAAAATGTTGCTTTAGCCCCAAATTTTTCACTTTTACAAGGGCTAACATGAGAAAATGGATACCAGTAAATTCTGAGCCGTTGATACCCCACGTGTGGTTAGAAACCTCTGTTTGAACAAACTCTTTAGATTTCAGAAGGGAAGGAGCACCATTTGAATTTTGGAACACAAATTTGGCTGAAATAGACTGCAGATACCATGTTGTTACCCATCAAGGATTTTATCTATTGGTATAGTGAACACATTGAACCCACTGGTACTACACAGAATTAAATCACATTAAATAGTCATATTGAATCTTTTTAATTTTTTTTTTCATGAAAATCTTGTTTTAGCCGCATATTTTTTACTTCAGCAAGAAGTAACACGTAAAAATGGACATCAGAGTTTGTTACCCTTATCTTCTGAGCACTGTGATACTCCATATTTAGTCAAAAAGTTCTGTTTGTACGAAATTTTTTATTTTATTTTTTCAGTTGATGAAGTTGCCAACACAGCATTGAAAGGCGTCGTTAATTTTAAAAGAACCTTTTTATGATCAGTGTTGAAGAATCCATTTACTACAACAGCGCAGCCCATCTAGTGTGTTTTCATACAACTGGATTTAATATTTCTTGGAGGATTCATACACCAGACACTGGATAGCAGCAGATGTTTTTCTTCATGTATATATAGGAGTGGTGCCGTCACAACTCCACCAGGTGAGCATAACTAGCACTTACCCACTCTCCCTCCCTAGGGTATCATCCTATTATGCACACTGTTCCCCATATTTGCCAAAACGCCAGGGCTTGGGAGGGAAGAAGCAGTATTTGAAGTATAAATTTGTCTGGAATAAATTGCAAACACCAGGTCTCATTTGCAGAAACCCATGAGATACCAAAACAGAAGAAATCCCCACAAATGACCTCATTTTGGAAACTAAACCAATCAAGGAGTTCATCTAGGGATGTATTGAGCACGTTGTACCCAAAAGGTGTCCACAAAACATTTTAAAATGTGGATGTGAAAATGTCCCGCCCCTAAGCAGACGAGCTGCTCGGATCCAGGATTGCTGTGGGGCACAGCGGCCACTCGAAATAAAAAGGGGTATTTACAGGGGAATAGTTTGTGATGCCACCTGCAGGTTGCAGTAAGAAGGGAGTACCGCCGCTGCCGAGGGGAGTACCGGGGCAGATGATGGGGCAGCTAGGTGACAATTCCCTCCGCAGGTAGGGAGGCAACAGGACTCTGCAGGGATGGTGGGTGATGGTGTGCAGGCTTGCTGGACAGGCAGGATGCAGGGAGGGGGCAGTGTACTCACTCAGGTTGTTGTGGTGTTAGATGCAGTCAATGAAGCAGACACACACGGTAGTAAACCAAAGTCTCTGGGTACCACTGCAACTGCGGGAAGCCCATCCGAGTGTCCGCTCCCACCAGTATCACTTTAATGGTCCGGAGCCTGCCTCTGTGCACAATTTTAGTTGTTCTTGTGACCCATTAGCCTGATGCTGTCAGGGTCCCGCTCCCTATGTGTGGGGAAGCTATGCTCTCGATGGCTGGCACTTTGGATCTCAGTGGGCCGCATAAGCTGAAGAACCCTATCCCCCTCGTTGTGCTGATGCCTTCGATCTCTGAGCTCTTGGCGAAGTTCATAAAGAGACTATCCTCCACAGGTTAATTATCAAGGCGCTTAAAGCTTTTCCCTGATCTAGGGTCCTATACCCCGCCGTAATCTGTACCGGTCCAGTTACTGGACTTTCCGGTGCTTGACCGTCCTCCAAGACTAAGTCTGGGCACCAGCTCCCTATACCCTGCGACCGGGTCTCCAAATCCTCTGGTCCCGGACCACCGTCTGCGACCCAACCTAGGTCACTCCCGGGAGCTACAACTCCCCAGCTCCTCACTCTGAGGGCTACTACTCGACTCTCACTCTAAACTGAAACGGACTCTCAACTCCAACTGACTTCCTTCCCTCCCACCAGTCTGCCTGACCCCTACGTGGGTGGCCCTTTTCCAGCTAGACCAACCCACTAGTGTGTCTGACAGGCCATGATGTGAGGTGTGGTTGGGATTTGTGGTGCTGATAGGAGTGATACCGGTTTTCAGGAACATGGAACATGTGGGGTAGGTTCTGCATCATAGAAAGAAAGAATGGATTCCCCTGTGACACCCTGATATAGTCAGGGGCATCACAAAACAAGTTTTTTTCTGATAAAATATTGTTTTAGCACCAAATGTTAATTTTTCACAATGGATAACAGGAGAAAACAAACCCCATATTTTGTTGATCAAGTTCTTCCAAATGTGATGATACCCCATATGTGGTAAAAAAAATGCTGTTTGGGCACATGTCAGGGCTCTGAAAAGAAAAAACGCAATTTGATTCTGGGAGTAAATTTGTCTGGAATACATTGTCAATGCTATGTCGCATTTGCAGAGTCCCTGACATGCCAAAACAGCAGAACACCCCCCCCACACACACACATAAGTGACCCCATTTTGGAAACTAGACCCTTCATGGAATTTTTAATCTACAGGTGATTCACAAAACCTTAACAAACTATATATAACCCTTAAAAAATTATGTTTTATTATTACTTATTAAAATCCACAACCCTTGTGCAAAATATTTCAAAAGGGAAAAATAAAGGGAGGAAGGTAAGATGCTCACCCTTTACAATAGCCCTCCCTCCTGTCCACTACCTACCGCGGGGGTCGGCACCCTGATAACTACGAAAATGGCGCCCCCACTCGGCGGTGGCTGACCCTGTAATGTCCCTCAATGGACCCTCAATAAGATGGTGAAAAATAGATAGAGTCAAGGGTTATAAACAGGGTACACTCATGCTCAGTGGACAGGTAAAATAGAACAGCTGCACATGAACACCAAGTTTGGACCAACCCCAAATGCTACTGGTGATTCTGGGGGTGATAATGCAGACCAATAGATAAATCCAATACAATGGATATATAGTCCTATATGACCCCAGGAACCATGAATACCAAGAGCAAATAAATACACTAGATACCTAAAACCACTCCTTGGTATGCCTGTTAAGTAAGAGACAGGAAATAGTGCATAGTGCAAAAAAGTGTGCAGAATTATGAGCAAAACCTGGCCTCAGATGCCAACCAATGTAGACAGCCAATTTGCCCGTATACAGAATGAATGTCAATGCATACCAAATGTAATAACATAGATCAACCAGTTATAGTCATTCAGGTTAGTCAAAAATCAAACACTTATCGTGTGGGGAGGGTTCATGTGCGTGTCCCAGAATGGCCCCAGTTTCGCCTCAACGCGTTTCTCCAGACACGGATCATCAGGAGGCTTGATGTAAGGCTTGCCAATTGGTTTCAGGACAGCATAATGTCAGGATAAGGGGGGAGATCCGATGCACTAGGATCTCCTCTTAAACCTTGCCGGCAATGAGCCACCCCCATCTCCAGCCAATCAGCCCACCCCCTCCGCCCACACTCAGGCACACCCCCATCCACGATAAGCCATGCCCTCAAAAATATGTTGCTGGGATATAATTCCTAATCAGATGTTGTGATCTTTTCCTTAATACGTACAGGAGAGATGTCCGCATTATTAAATTACCTCATGTATCCCGTTCACATGATCCGTGCTCCTGGATCACGTGTGTTAGTTATGTGTATCCGGGGACGGCCCCCGATGCGCTCCGTAGTGTAACGCAGCTTGCGTTCCACGATCGATTCACGAGGCGGAACCGGAAGTGGCGTCACGGAGCGATAACCGGAAGTGACGTCACACGGGCGCCTAAGGCCGATTGGATGGACGGGGATCAGCGTAAAACATGCCCTGTGATGGAGGACATCCCTCAGCCACTCCCTTGCAGTGACGTCACCAGTAAATTATCGGAGGGGGGGGGGCAAAATATGGATATATTAACCCCCGAATCCAACGAGCATCCACATAACATTAGTACCCAAGTCATATATGACACTACTCCAATTTCGGGGACGCCCTGTATGACCCGGAAAAATTCTCATAGATGCACATTTGGGTTATGATGATAACGACCCAAATCTCTCGTTAGTGGCCATACAATGTATAAATAAGACCATTAACCACCAACGTACTGAATGGCTAAACCGAGAGAGTACTAATAGGAAGGAAAAGATGGCAGAGGGGAGAGGAACAGGCAGACAAGATCGGGGTGCGCACATGAGACGGGAAGGGAAGGTGGGGGGCAGAGAGGCAAAGGGATGAAGAGCCCATCCCAGCATCAATCTGTATCTTACCACATACACAACAATGTACGTTATATCGAAATTACCTCCCTATAGCGGGATTCCAGCCAGCAAACCCCAGGGAACCATAGAATCAACCCCAGGAATCAGAGAAAGCAGGCATATGAGATCTGCTCGTTTAGACCCCCAGGTTGTACAGACTCCATTCTAAAGATCCACTCACATTCTTTTCTTAATAGAGTCTTATCATGATCACCACCTCTGGGATTATTCTTCACCACCTCCAGTACCTGAAATCTTACTTCATGAATGTTACCCCTATGATGAGAGCTCATATGCCTCCCTAGGGAGGTGTCCCGTTGATTCCGTACATCACCGAGATGTTCTCCAACCCTCCTTCGCAGCTCTCTCTTCGTCTTACCCACATAGTCCATAGGACATGTACAAGTGGCCACATACACCACTCCCATCGTTTTGCAGTTAACAGAGAGTGGTAGATAGGGATGTCAAACCGCGCCACTGACTCAGCCGATCCAGGAGATTATGGATTGATGTTGCTTTTATTCATTACACAGATCAAGTCAACGCGTTTCGGGGGTCGCAGCCCCCTTCATCAGGACAGACTGGCAAGCAAAACAAATCTGCTGTACAAGGAATCCTTCCAGCAATATATACCTTACTGATGACGTCATGATCCACCCACTTCTGAAAAAATCGGCGGGAATCCATGCATAGAAAAAAATGTGTCATCATCTATTACATTCAGCCTTTCTTATAGTAAATCAATTCACCATTATCATATCTGTCCTGACGACTAAGAAATAAAAATTAAAATTAGGTTAAAATCAATAAATAAATAAAAACATGTGTTTGTGCAAAATTTCAATGTGTCCCTCTCTTTTATATATAATGTCAAAATGATTGTAGGGAACCCATGCAAATGTATAACTAGACAATCACAACATTGCCTAGAACTTCTCTAGGAAAGTGTCAATTGATCAAAGCTGCTGGGTTGTGATCGTAAATTCAGCCAGCGCTATCCTGGAAGTGATCGTCGGGATGTGTCAAAAACACGGATTTATTACAAAGCGTACTAAGTGGAAACCTCTGGAAAAAACGTGTCTAAAAGGATAATTATCCAGTGTGTGAAAAAACGTACATGGTATTAAAGGATGAAAAAGAAAAGGAAAGGAAAAGAAAAAAAATCAAATATTATCCCTTAAGGAACGGTATCATGGTCTTAGAACCAGAAAATAGTGAAGGGAAATTGTGCAAACACAAAGCGCTATAGTTCCCTGTATATCAGTGTAGGGACAAAAAAGGATGACATTCATATAATTGTTAATTTCCCCGACCGACACTAGTGCGGATCATACTATGGGAAGAAATTTATATCACCATTTATTTAGAAATGCTGATTTGGGGACCAGTAACTAGTAGATTATATCCGGTAAAAGACATAGGGAAAAAAACAGACATCTTCCTAGTGAAGATAAGGAGCTAGTATAAGGACGAGCTATGCCGTGAGGGTGAATAGAGTTCAAACCGTGGGAACAATTCAAGTGCGCATGTCAAGAAGATCTCTCTCGAGGAATGTGTAAAGACATCTGCGGATATGTAGCAAGTATAAAACTGAGCTATGCCGTGAGGGTGAAGAGAGTTCAAACCCGTGGGAACAAATCAAGTGCGCATGTCACGGAGATCTCTTTTGAGGAATGTGTTCGTATAGAGCTATAAGCGGTGTATAATGTGTCCCTAAAACACTGCCATCGTTTTGTCTCTAACAGTTATTGAGAATATATATTTATGTTGTATCTATGTGTATAAATAAATTCTAAAACATAGGCTATGACCTGATCATATAATTATTACACCAATATGAATATAATAAGATTAAATTAAGAGTAGCCACCTAAAATCTATATAAAAAACCTCTCTACAATAAACGCTAAAATCATCACAACACATCATAAAATCATAATATTACATAGGAGATTACGTTAAAAACATAAAGAGGGTAGTCCATAATATTCTCTAGTTCGGGATAATCCGTTGCTCATTAAACGGTGTACATATAAAAATATAATCATATTATTGGGGATATTATGGTAATTTCCTATTACAACACAGGCACCAACACACTGAAGGGACTACTTTAAGGGACAATAGTGATCTAATAAAAAAGATCCGTTACTTCATTGAGCCCAAAGGGTTTAAGTGTGTTAAGTTTATAGATCCAATAGGTCTCTTTCCTTTTTAGAGCATCAATGCGATTATGTGAAAAAGGGGGTATCTGTTCGATCGGAGTAATTCTGATCTTCGAATTCCCATTATGATCCATAGTAATGTGTCTCGACAGACCATGTAACATGAATCCGATTTTAATGTTGTGTCTATGCGAGTTTAACCTATTATGTAGGGCCTGTGTTGTTCTTCCAATATATTGTCTATCGCATTCACATTCGATCAGATATATGACATAATCTGATTGACAATTTAAACGTGATTTGATGGAAAAGACTTCTCCCCCCGTTTTTGAGCAAAAATTAATCCTTTTATGTTGAATTGACCTGCAGCATAGACAGTTCCTAGAGAAACATTTAAATGATCCCTTAATATCATCCATGGCTTCCATGGGTTTTTTCTCTCTGAGCCGGCTAGGAGCTAACTGATTTTTTAATGTTGAGGCTCTCCGATACGTGACCCCAGGAACCTCTGGGATTACTTTCTTCAGAAAGGGGTCATTCCGAAGAATACCCCAATGTTTACGGATAATACTCTTGATTATATCCCCATCATTGCTGTAAGTCATCACAAAATTGGACGAAAAATTCACACTCGTGTCCTTAATATTGTGTTTGTCTGATCTTACTAGATCTGTCTGTGTTAGTTTTTTGTTAACATGATATGCTTTCTTAATTAATGGGACAGGATAGTCTTTCTCCAAAAACCTATCTCTTAGGATATTGGCTTGTTGCTCAAAGTCTCTATCTAATGAACAATTCTTTCGAATTCTTTGGTATTGATTTTTTGGGATATTTTGTAACCATTTATTGTAATGGTTACTAGTAAAATGAATATAGCCATTGCTATCTACTTTTTTAAAAAAAGTTTTCGTATGGATTACTCCTTCATTGTGTGAGATGGTCAGGTCTAGAAAGTCAATCTTATCCTTATTTATAATAGGGGAAAAAATAAGACCCCAATTGTTATTACATATTTGTCCCAAGAATTCATTCACGTTATCTTGTGAATTGTCCCAGATCAGGAACAAGTCGTCGATATACCTTTTATAGACAATCACATGCTTGAATAATACCGACCCAAAAATGTATAATGACTCAAACATACCCATGAACAGATTTGCGTACGTCGGTGCGACTTTGGACCCCATCGCAGTTCCACAGCATTGGTGGTATAGTGTGTCTTGGAAAGTGAAGTAGTTATTAAACAGTATAAACCTCATTCCTTCAAGGAGGAAGTTTTTTTGCCCTTCCGGCAGACGTTCATCCACTAATAAAAATTGCTTAAAGCACTCTAATCCTAGTTGGTGGGAGATGTTGGTATACAGGGCTGAAATATCTAGGGTTACAAAAACAAAAGTGTCTTTCCACTCAATGCTCTTAATTGTATTGATGAGCTCTGTGGAATCACGGAGATAGCTTCTCAGATTGGTGACATGTCTTCTCATAATGCGGTCAATGTAGGCTGCTAGATTTGCAGTCAAGGAATCAATCCCTGAAATGATAGGTCTCCCAGGGGGATTCTCAAGATCTTTATGGATCTTCGGTAGGTGATAGTAAAAGGCTAGTTTAGGGTTTTTAATACTGAGAAACTTCGTCTCATCCTTATTTAATACTCCTTCTATGACCGCTTTGTTGACCAACATATGATAATCAAGAATAGCCTGGTTATAAATGGCCATGTCCACAGTCTCATAATGGAGAGGGTTGGACAGGTTCCTAAGTGCCTCCTGTATGTAGGTCTCTTTATTTTGTAGTACGATCCCACCTCCTTTGTCAGCACATCTGATCACTAGGTCGGGATTATTTTTTAATGAGAGTAAAGCTCTTCTCTCCTCCATATTTAAATTGGTTTTTACTGAATTCCTATAGCCAGAAAGTTTCTTAAAATCTTCCAAAACTAGATCACTGAACGTCTCTAGATGGTGACCCTTGCTCCGTACGGGGTAAAAATTGGATTTGGATTTTAAATCCGTATGATGAAAAATATCTGGGCTCTCTATGCATGTACTGGGATGGGTCTTGTGTATCTCAAAATGTCTAGTTAAGGTGAGCTTTCTCACAAATTTCTGAAAGTCCAAATACAACTCGAAGTCATTAGCACTGGTAGCAGGACAGAAAGACAAGCCTTTCCTAAGGATTTTAAGCTCCCCTTTGGATAGGGGGTGATCAGATAGATTGAAAATACCTAAATTAGTGTCTCGTGTAATAGATCTCTTCTCTCTTTTTTGTTTGACCCTAACTCCAGCCCTGGATCCTCTGTAGTGCTTTTTCTCTTTCCTGTTCTTGGTGTTAGAAAGTTGGTTATATGGCTCTGTGACTTTCTGGCTAAGGCTAAAAAAGGAACACATGTGTTGCCCTTTTGGGAATTATCAATGGTAATCGTACTAGTTCTGGGGCTGACATTGGGGGAGGCCCTAGGAGATAGAATAGTCATCGGTTCAATACCATTAGGTATCTCAGGTAGGGGAATAAACTCCTCGTGTGTCGATAATTCAAGGAGATCTATGAAATCCTTGTCAGGTTCATCTAAAGGGATCAATTTATTGAACTCTTTTTCCAAGGCCATGTCTCTGTCCTTGCGGATTCTTTCGATCTGAATCCTTAGAGCTTCGAGTTGTCTTTTAGTATTTTCAAAATCTCTCACCTTCCCATCACTCTTAGGAATGTCTATCTGTCTCATACTGGATGATTCACTCGGAACCACTTTCTTAGGTGTCATTTTTGGATTTCCCCCAAGGGGTTCAATAGAAGATATTTTAGTTTGTAATCCCCCTACATCGGAATCAATGGGGGTTTGTCGGACAGGGGTCGTCTCAGAGTTCAAAGGAATAGGGCCCATCCTCACCTTCCCAGAAGAGGATAGAGACCTTTTTCTGCCCTTATGAAATTTGCTATTGACAAAGTTTTTACTATTAAAACTATTGATCCTGAACCTGCGGTTAACCGGTTCTATGGACCGATCACGAGGGACATGATCCTGAGATTTTGAGGGAATCATATCTTGCCTGTCCCTCTGTAATTTTTTCGATTTTCTGAAAATAGTATCCTGTTCCATTTGTGTCAGTTTAGTGTTGATATCGGAATTGGCTATTTTATATTCAGGGTGTAATTCAAAATGACTGAGTTCTATATACAGATCCTTAATCTTGGCAGTAGCCTCATTAGCAATCACAGTCCTTTTCTTGTATAAACATTGTAGCATATTCCTCATACAATCATTAAGGATCCCCTCCCATTCCAGTGAAAAAACCGGATCAGAGGGGAAAGGAGAGTCATGTTTAATCCTTAAGCCCCTAGGGCACAACTTTTCTTCCATATAGATGGTAAGAAAACGGGCATCCAGCCCAAAACGGAGTTCCTCTTTCAAAAGATCCTCCAATTGTACAAACAGTCTTTTCATGCTTAATGTATCCTCCTCCGAATAGACATTCGGCAAATCCAAATCCCAGTCAGTATTAATTAGTTCACGGGTACCTACTGTTTGTAGGATTAGTTTTTCCCGGGATGACAAACGGTTGTTGAAATAATCCATTATATAGTCAAACGACCCTCTGCAGCTATATCCACACCAAGAGAAGCTGGTCAAGCCTCAGAGGTTTCCACTTAGTACGCTTTGTAATAAATCCGTGTTTTTGACACATCCCGACGATCACTTCCAGGATAGCGCTGGCTGAATTTACGATCACAACCCAGCAGCTTTGATCAATTGACACTTTCCTAGAGAAGTTCTAGGCAATGTTGTGATTGTCTAGTTATACATTTGCATGGGTTCCCTACAATCATTTTGACATTATATATAAAAGAGAGGGACACATTGAAATTTTGCACAAACACATGTTTTTATTTATTTATTGATTTTAACCTAATTTTAATTTTTATTTCTTAGTCGTCAGGACAGATATGATAATGGTGAATTGATTTACTATAAGAAAGGCTGAATGTAATAGATGATGACACATTTTTTTCTATGCATGGATTCCCGCCGATTTTTTCAGAAGTGGGTGGATCATGACGTCATCAGTAAGGTATATATTGCTGGAAGGATTCCTTGTACAGCAGATTTGTTTTGCTTGCCAGTCTGTCCTGATGAAGGGGGCTGCGACCCCCGAAACGCGTTGACTTGATCTGTGTAATGAATAAAAGCAACATCAATCCATAATCTCCTGGATCGGCTGAGTCAGTGGCGCGGTTTGACATCCCTATCTACCACTCTCTGTTATCTGCCAATTTTGGGTCCGCTGCCGTGGCTTGGATTCTTAACATGCTGTTATAGGCGTTGTGACTCTCACAACCCCTATAGGTGAGTAAGTCCACCCTCCGTGTTCTTTCCCCCCCATATTTCTGGGGTAAGACCCTATTGCGCTTCTCTTCCACAGTGCTTCCTCTGATCGTTTTGCAGTTGGCAAAGGACCTTAGGAAGAATTCCTTCGCGTTCTTTGAGCTCCTGGTGGATTTAGCAGGTCTCATTAAATTGCAGTAGGAACAGTCACCGTACCTATAGAAACCACAGATGCCTCTATCTAGCCATGTACCGGGGGGTTTTGGTCTGGTGTAACAACTGTGGACCAATCTGTCCCGGAGGGACCTCCCTTTCCTGTACGTGATGCTCGGTCTCTGTGAGATCATGTGCTTCAGGTCGGGATCCAGAGTAAGGATGTCCCAATGCTTGTAAAGCACTCTACGGACCCGCTCGCTCTGGCAGTCAAAAGTCCCAATCAATCTAGTGATATCCTCCTCCTCTTTCTTTTTCCTACCACAGCCATGCAAGAGTGCCGTCCTATCCTGTTTTTCTGCATGGTCCCTAGCTTGATGTAATACTCTAGCAGGGTAACCTCTGTCTACAAAACGTCTCGTCATATCCTTCGCCTGAGACTGGTACGCCTCCACAGTTGAGCAATTTCGTCTCAGACGAAGATATTGACCTTTGGGAATACCATTCCTTAGAGGGAGTGGGTGATGACTGTCCCACCTCAGGATGTTATTAGTTGACGTGGGTTTGCGGTATGTGCTGGTGGAGAGGACGCCATCTGGTTCTTTTTTAATAATCACATCCAAAAAGGGCAGTTCTTTAGTATCCACCTCACAAGTGAAATGAAGATTAAGTTCATTCACATTAAGCAACTCTACAAACCTCACAAATGATGCCCTGGACCCTGACCACAAGACATGTGAACGGGATACATGAGGTAATTTAATAATGCGGACATCTCTCCTGTACGTATTAAGGAAAAGATCACAACATCTGATTAGGAATTATATCCCAGCAACATATTTTTGAGGGCATGGCTTATCGTGGATGGGGGTGTGCCTGAGTGTGGGCGGAGGGAGTGGGCTGATTGGCTGGAGATGGGGGTGGCTCAATGCCGGCAAGGTTTAAGAGGAGATCCTAGTGCATCGGATCTCCCCCCTTATCCTGACATTATGCTGTCCTGAAACCAATTGGCAAGTCTTACATCAAGCCTCCTGATGATCCGTGTCTGGAGAAACGCGTTGAGGCGAAACTGGGGCCATTCTGGGACACGCACATGAACCCTCCCCACACGATAAGTGTTTGATTTTTGACTAACCTGAATGACTATAACTGGTTGATCTATGTTATTACACTTGGTATGCATTGACATTCATTCTGTATATGGGCAAATTGG
Organism: Anomaloglossus baeobatrachus; assembly: GCF_048569485.1. Taxonomy (NCBI): domain Eukaryota; kingdom Metazoa; phylum Chordata; class Amphibia; order Anura; family Aromobatidae; genus Anomaloglossus; species Anomaloglossus baeobatrachus. The sequence goes on along the minus strand of NC_134354.1, from coordinate 481,816,793 downwards.
CTGTCTACATTGGTTGACATCTGAGGCCAGGTTTTGCTCATAATTCTGCACACTTTTTTGCACTATGCACTATTTCCTGTCTCTTACTTAACAGGCATACCAAGGAGTGGTTTTAGGTATCTAGTGTATTTATTTGCTCTTGGTATTCATGGTTCCTGGGGTCATATAGGACTATATATCCATTGTATTGGATTTATCTATTGGTCTGCATTATCACCCCCAGAATCACCAGTAGCATTTGGGGTTGGTCCAAACTTGGTGTTCATGTGCAGCTGTTCTATTTTACCTGTCCACTGAGCATGAGTGTACCCTGTTTATAACCCTTGACTCTATCTATTTTTCATCATCTTATTGAGGGTCCATTGAGGGACATTACAGGGTCAGCCACCGCCGAGTGGGGGCGCCATTTTCGTAGTTATCAGGGTGCCGACCCCCGCGGTAGGTAGTGGACAGGAGGGAGGGCTATTGTAAAGGGTGAGCATCTTACCTTCCTCCCTTTATTTTTCCCTTTTGAAATATTTTGCACAAGGGTTGTGGATTTTAATAAGTAATAATAAAACATAATTTTTTAAGGGTTATATATAGTTTGTTATGCAACACTCCCTTTTTCATATAGTTTGTTGAACATGGCCAGTTTTCTGACGGGTCCCATTGACATTAACTCCTGGGTTGAAGACGCGAATCAGGCATTTTGCACCAAGGAAACCCCCGAAGGTGGGATTGGCATCACCTCCCTTAAAACCAAATTTGGGGATCTGTACTCATCATACAAAGAGTACACAAAATCTTGGTGGGAGATAAAGGCTCTTGAGAACTATCTTAAGAATAGAATTGTTCCCAAGGGCCTGAGAATCAACCTCCATCCATCCCCCCGCACCTCGAGCCCTAAGCTTTTGGAAGCGTGGCAGAAGGAATCCATAGAGTCCTCCCTCAGATTTATGACACTACTGATACAGGAGGAGAGGACAATATTGGAGCAAGCCACCACCAAATGGAACTTGGACATAGAGAGCATTCTCAAACACAAATCAGACCCTGATTTCAATAAAAGAGAGAGTGCTCTGCAGGTCTCTGTAGAGAAATATCAGGGTTACATTAAAGAGAGGAAACATCTGCAATTCCAGAGAGACCTCAGGGAGTTCTCTACGAACCAGGCCTACAATTTTGTGAGTCCAGCCCAAAGAGATACTGATATCTCCTCCTCAGATCAGGAGGTATCAGATACCGAGAGGGCAGGAGGGGAATCCCGGTTTAACAACAGAGGTAGACGGCAGAATAGAAGATGGAGACGGGGAGGAAGAAGGGAATTTTGTTTACTTACCGTAAATTCCTTTTCTTCTAGCTCCAATTGGGAGACCCAGACAATTGGGGTGTATAGCTATGCCTCCGGAGGCCACACAAAGTATTACACTAAAAGTGTAAAGCCCCTCCCCTTCAGCCTATACACCCCCCGTGCTGCCACGGGCTCATCAGTTTTGGTGCAAAAGCCCGAAGGAGGAAAAAATTATAAACTGGTTTAAAGTAAATTCAATCCGAAGGAATATCGGAGAACTGAAACCATTTAACATGAACAACATGTGTATACAAAAACAGGGGCGGGTGCTGGGTCTCCCAATTGGAGCTAGAAGAAAAGGAATTTACGGTAAGTAAACAAAATTCCCTTCTTCTTTGTCGCTCCTTATTGGGAGACCCAGACAATTGGGACGTCCAAAAGCAGTCCCTGGGTGGGTAAATAATACCTCATAATAGAGCCGTAACGGCTCCGTCCTACAGGTGGGCAACTGCCGCCTGAAGGACTCGCCTACCTAGGCTGGCATCTGCCGAAGCATAGGTATGCACCTGATAGTGTTTCGTGAAAGTGTGCAGGCTCGACCAGGTAGCTGCCTGACACACCTGCTGAGCCGTAGCCTGGTGTCGCAAGGCCCAGGACGCTTTTCCAATCCGGATTGAAGAAAGGACAGAAAAGTGGGCAAGGCAAATGGCCAGGGAGAAAACCCCTGAGCAGAGCACCACGACAGGAATATTTTCCACGTCCTGTGGTAGATCTTGGCGGACGTTGGTTTCCTAGCCTGTCTCATAGTGGCAATGACCTCTTGAGATAATCCTGAAGACGCTAGGATCCAGGACTCAATGGCCACACAGTCAGGTTGAGGGCCGCAGAATTCAGATGGAAAAACGGCCCTTGAGACAGCAAATCTGGTCGGTCTGGCAGTGCCCACGGTTGGCCGACCGTGAGATGCCACAGATCCGGGTACCACGACCTCCTCGGCCAGTCTGGAGCGACGAGGATGACGCGGCGGCAGTCGGCCCTGATCTTGCGTAACACTCTGGGCAACAGTGCCAGAGGAGGAAACACATAAGGAAGCCGAAACTGCGACCAATCCTGAACTAAGGCGTCTGCCGCCAGAGCTCTGTGATCTTGAGATCGAGCCATGAATGTTGGGATCTTGTTGTTGTGCCGTGACGCCATTAGGTCGACGTCCGGCATCCCCCAGCGGCAACAGATCTCCTGAAACACGTCCGGGTGAAGGGACCATTCCCCTGCGTCCATGCCCTGGCGACTGAGAAAGTCTGCTTCCCAGTTTTCTACGCCCGGGATGTGAACTGCGGATATGGTGGATGCTGTGGCTTCCACCCACAGCAGAATCCGCCGGACTTCCTGGAAGGCTTGCCGACTGCGTGTCCCACCTTGGTGGTTGATGTAAGCCACCGCTGTGGAGTTGTCCGACTGAATTCGGATCTGCTTGCCTTCCAGCCACTGCTGGAACGCTTTTAGGGCAAGATACACTGCCCTGATCTCCAGAACATTGATCTGAAGTGAGGACTCTTGCTGAGTCCACGTACCCTGAGCCCTGTGGTGGAGAAAAACTGCTCCCCACCCTGACAGACTCGCGTCCGTCGTGACCACCGCCCAGGATGGGGGTAGGAAGGATTTCCCCTTCGATAATGAGGTGGGAAGAAGCCACCACCGAAGGGAAGCTTTGGTTGCCTGAGAGAGGGAGACGTTCCTGTCTAGGGACGTCGGCATCCTGTCCCACTTGCGTAGAATGTCCCATTGAAGTGGACGCAGGTGAAACTGCGCGAAAGGGACTGCTTCCATTGCTGCCACCATCTTCCCCAGGAAGTGCATGAGGCGCATCAAGGGGTGTGACCGACCTTGAAGGAGAGATTGCACCCCTGTCTGTAGTGAACGCTGTTTGTCCAGCGGAAGCTTCACTATCGCTGGAAGAGTATGAAACTCCATGCCAAGATATGTCAGCGATTGGACCGGTGTCAGATTTGACTTTGGAAAATTGATGATCCACCCGAAACTCTGGAGAATCTCCAGAGTAACGTTGAGGCTGTGTTGGCATGCCTCTTGAGAGGGTGCCTTGACCAGCAGATCGTCTAAGTAAGGTATCACTGAGTGACCCTGAGAGTGGAGGACCGCAACTACTGTAGCCATGACCTTGGTGAAAACCCTTGGGGCTGTCGCCAGGCCGAACGGCAGTGCCGCGAACTGAAGGTGTTCGTCTCCTATGGCGAAGCGCAAGAAGCGCTGATGCTCTGGAGCAATTGGTACGTGGAGATAAGCATCCTTGATATCGATCGATGCTAGGAAATCTCCTTGGGACATTGAGGCGATGACGGAGCGGAGGGATTCCATCCGGAACCGCCTGGTCCTTACGTGTTTGTTGAGCAGTTTTAGGTCCAAAACAGGACGGAAGGACCCGTCCTTCTTTGGAACCACAAACAGGTTGGAGTAGAAACCGTGACCCTGTTGCTGAAGAGGAACCGGGACCACCACTCCTTCTGCCTTCAGAATGCCCACCGCCTGCAGAAGAGCCTCGGCTCGCTCGGGAGGCGGAGATGTTCTGAAGAATCGCGTCGGAGGACGAGAGCTGAACTCTATCCTGTAACCGTGAGACAAAATGTCTCTCACCCAACGGTCTTTTACTTGTGGCAGCCAGGTGTCGCAAAAGCGGGAGAGCCTGCCACCGACCGAGGATGCGGTGTGAGGAGGCCGTAAGTCATGAGGAAGCCGCCTTAGTAGCGGCACCTCCGGTGGTCTTTTTAGGGCGTGATTTAGACCGCCATGCGTCGGAGTTCCTCTGATCCTTCTGCGGCCTTTTGGACGAGGAGAATTGGGACCTGCCCGCACTCCGAAAGGACCGAAACCTCGACTGTCTCCTCCTCTGTTGGGGTGTTTTTGGTTTGGCCTGGGGTAAGGATGTTTCCTTTCCCTTGGATTGTTTGATGATTTCATCCAATCTCTCACCAAACAAACGGTCGCCAGAAAATGGCAATCCAGTTAAGCACTTTTTGGAAGCCGAATCTGCCTTCCATTCCCGCAGCCACAAGGCCCTGCGTATTGCCACCGAATTGTCGGCTGCAACCGCCGTACGGCTCGCAGAGTCCAGGACAGCATTAATAGCGTAGGACGCAAATGCCGACGTTTGAGAGGTTATGGACGCCACCTGCGGCGCAGACGTACGTGTGAGTGTGTCAATTTGCGCCTGACCAGCTGAGATAGCTTGGAGTGCCCATATGGCTGCGAATGCTGGAGCAAAAGACGCGCCGATAGCTTCATAGATGGATTTCAACCAGAGCTCCATCTGTCTGTCAGTGGCATCCTTGAGTGAAGCTCCATCTTCCACTGCAACTATGGATCTAGCCGCAAGTCTGGAGATTGGAGGATCCACCTTGGGACACTGAGTCCAGCCCTTGACCACGTCAGGGGGGAAAGGGTAACGTGTATCCTTAAGGCGCTTGGAAAAACGCTTATCTGGACAAGCTCGGTGTTTCTGGACTGCCTCTCTGAAGTCAGAGTGGTCCAGAAACATACTCTTTGTACGCTTGGGAAACCTGAAACGGAATTTCTCCTGCTGAGAGGCTGACTCCTCCACTGGAGGAGCTGAGGGAGAAATATCCAACATTTCATTGATGGACGCAATAAGATCATTCACTATGGCGTCCCCATCAGGAGTATCAAGGTTGAGAGCGGCTTCAGGATCAGAATCCTGATCAGCTACCTCCGCTTCATCATACAGAGAGTCCTCTCGCTGAGACCCTGAACATTGTGATGATGTCGAGGGGATATCATAGCGAGCTCGCTTAATCGGTCTGGGGCTGCGGTCCGTGTCAGAGACCTCACCCTGGGATCCATGAGACACCCCGGGAGGACATTGCTGTTCCAACTGAGGGGGACCAGGGGGCAATGATTCCACAGTGTCCCTGGCTTGAGATGCCGGCCTGGACTGCAAGGCTTCTAATATCTTAGCCATAGTCTCAGAAAGTCTTTCAGTAAAAACTGCAAACTCCGTCCCTGTCACCTGGACAGTGTTAACAGGTGGTTCTCCCTGGGCCACCCTTAGCAGAGGCTCCGGCTGAGAAAGTGCCACAGGGGCCGAGCATTGCACACAATGAGGGTCAGTGGAACCTGCCGGCAGTATAGCCGTACATGCTGCACAGGCAGCATAGTAAGTCTGTGCTTTGGCACCCTTGCTATTTGTGGACGACATGCTGTTGTCTCCTCTGAGCAATACAGGAGGGTATATAGACAAAAATCAACAGTGCACCATACAGTGTAAAGTATAGTCTATAATCATATAATCTATAAGTACACTTCTGCACTAGTGGGGCCAGCACCACAGGTGCTGCTTACCGCCTCGTCCTGAGGAGAGGAGGGAGCCGTGGGCGTGACCCAGAAAAGTGCGGGAACTGGTGCCCCACTGTGCAGAGTGAGGGGGGTGGAGTATGCAAAGCATGCTCCAGCCCTCAGTGCTGCCGTCCTGTACAGCGTCCCGCCCTTCCCCTGATTGGCAGGGCTGAGGGCGGGAAGAAAACGAGACTAGGCCGCAAAAGCCGGGGACTCGAGTTATAAGCGCGGCCGCCGTATAAGCGCGGTCGGCGCGGAAGTCCCCGGCGCACTAACAGTCCCAGCCGCGCCGCAGTGATAACCATGGCAGCGGCGGTCAGCGCGGCAGTCCCCCTACACGAACACACTCAGCGACGCTGAAGTGTGTAATGGCACAAACGCAGTCAGCGCTGCTGTCCCCGGTGCACTAGCACACCCAGCAATGCTGGAGTGTTGCTGTGCGCGGTCCCCACGGGGACACAGAGTACCTCAAAGTAGCAGGGCCATGTCCCTGAACGATACTCGGCTCCTATCCAGCATGGTCCTCAGGAGCTGTGGATGGAGCACGGTCTCCTGTGCCTGGAGACCGAAAGGATCCCACTTCACCCAGAGCCCTAATTGAGGGATGGGGAAGGAAAGCAGCATGTGGGCTCCAGCCTCCGTACCCGCAATGGATACCTCAACTTTAACAACACCGCCGACAAGAGTGGGGTGAGAAGGGAGCATGCTGGGGGCCCTGTTATGGGCCCTCTTTTCTTCCATCCGACATAGTCAGCAGCTGCTGCTGACTAAGCTGTGGAGCTATGCGTGCATGTCTAACCTCCTTCGCACAAAGCATAAAAACTGATGAGCCCGTGGCAGCACGGGGGGTGTATAGGCTGAAGGGGAGGGGCTTTACACTTTTAGTGTAATACTTTGTGTGGCCTCCGGAGGCATAGCTATACACCCCAATTGTCTGGGTCTCCCAATAAGGAGCGACAAAGAAAGAATTTCTATCCCACAAGAGATCCCATAAATACGAGATCTTATGGACAGGAATCTGGATGTTCATATACATCTACTTCTGCAGCATCAGGTGGCACAAAGACACCATCTTTTTTAGAGCAGGGGATCTCCCGGGTTTATCAATTGAGGAACCGGGTGAATTAACGGCGGAGCGAATACAGAGTGGAGGGTTAAACAGGAGTCAAATTATTAATCTATCCAACTTTATTCCGAATGAGAAGCAGTACAACATTTTGAGAAAGGGTCTCTCATTCGTACCTACGAATGATTATAATTGCTTCCATTGGGTTAAGGATATACAGCTCTTTGGGAGAAAATTGAAATGGAGAAAATTTTTTCTCAATAACGACAGAGAGAGCTGCAGAAGGTTGGGTTTATCTGATGATGACATAGAGGGATTTCGGTCTCTCATAGGACTCCTTCAAGAACAGGACAGTATCAACAGTAATGGACGTGGTCCCTTCACTAAACTAAAAGCCAAGAGCACGAGGATGCCCCCACAAGGTGATACCACCAATATTGACCTTTTTTTAAACCTTGTGGAAAGGGACCTCAAAAAGATCCCCCGTAGAAATGATGGCCTTGATCGCAATCTCACTGATGATGAGTTTATGGCATTGCAAGATCTTGAAAAAAATGAGAACGTAATAATAAAACCCTCTGACAAGGGCGGGAATCTTGTGATACTGAGTCATGAGAAGTACCTTGAGATGTGCCATCATGTATTGAATAGATCTGAAAATAAGGAGCGCTGATAGTGTAACACCAAAGTGATCAGTGGGGTATACCTGGAAAATATACACTCACCTGGATCAGTTGTGACAGTCACAACCACTAGTGCGCATGAGATAATGGCGTCTGCTGCAACCCCACGTGGATGAGCATACAAGATAAGGCAGAAAAGGGGTTAATGCTGCGCATCAGCCAAATGAAGACGTATAATGTTGATGAAGATGAGTATTCTTTTATTTCATAGGTCTACGCGTTTCAAGGTGACAACCTCTTCCTCAGGACCAATGCATCAACAACAAGTACAACATACATGAAGATGACAGATATATATACACACAACTGATGGAAAGAAACGCCCACTGAAAGAAAAAAGAAAAAAAAATCAGTGGGAAGATCCTCCAACTGCATGACATGGCAAATTCATAGTAGTACATCAAATTCACATATATTCAAGGATAACATATTATTATGCAAAAAATAATAAATCTATAAACGTTAATAAAGAAAAATAAAAACATAATAAAGAAAGAAAAAAAGAAAAAAAAGACAAAAGTGTATGTGTATGTGTTTATAAAAGGACTAGAACCCTTATATGGGTGATAGCCCTATAACTAAAAACCAAGTCACCATTCTAGTGGTGATCACCACCAATAGTTCCACAAAAAGAACAAGAAAAGAAGAACCAAGAAGGAGCAGAAACAAAAAGAAGTGTGAATCGGACAGACCTCTTTATTAAGGTCTCCAAAAAGTGATTAAAACACTTGAGGTGAACCGGACAAGGAGTTCACCAGTGCCACAAGAAAAAACATATACTGAAAAATGCATGTTCGCGTGTCTGAAGGGGTGTTAACAAGAAAAAATATATATATATGACTATTTTTTTATCTATAAAAAAATATATATATATATAGTGATATGTTCATTTATATATACATGTGTATACACCTAGAATTAAATGTGTAAAGACACGTGAAAAAAATATGTATCATAGAATTATGTAAATATATATGTGTATCATAAAATATATTTATATAAAAAAAAAAATATTTATATAAAAGGTCCTGATGGATCATAAAAAGTGAAGACCAGAAAACATTAATTTCTTTAAAAATTTACTATAAAAAATATATATAAATATATAATATTAAAATTACACTATTAAGAACTAACTATTAAAAACTTCCTGTGACAAAAAGATTTTTTACACTGAAAAAGTATTAGATCCACGGAGGAGGAAGAGAGACAGACAAATACTACTGAATCCGTATTATACTCAAAGCTCCGGAGCGAGCGCTATACCAAAGCGTTGATCAGATCAGGTTACATAAGTTCAGACCGTGGGAAGATAGTTACTGCGCATGTCCTGCCAAGTAATTGGGTCACATAAGTTCAGACCGTGAGAAAAAGATTAGTGCGCATGCCCTGACCGGCAACTAAAGTGCAGGATTCTATCATATAGAAACCAAGTGACAGAAAACCCGAAAAACAAAAAATCCTGAGATAAAAAACAGTGCAGGCATATCATCCAATGCATCAAAAATGCATACGTAGCCCAAGAGAAGAAAAAGGTCATAATTAAATAGTCTTTCAATCATGTTTCAAGATGCAAAAAAGCCACTCGAAGAAACTACAAGGGAGGACAATCATGTGAAAGAGCAGATGACTGATCAACAAAAAGGCAATCCCAAAACGGAATGGAACCAAAAATACAAAGTATCTACATAAAAGGATCACTCATATATATCAAGGATCACACCACACTAAAATTTTCATTAAAAGAAATAAAAATGCTTATAAAATACATTAAATAAAAACCTATGAGTATGGGTATAAATACAGAAATGAAAAAATCAATCAAATAAAAACAATAAAAATAAATATATAATTCAATAAAATAAATCCGTCACTTCATTAAGACCCATGGGACTAAGGGTGTTCAACTTGTAAATCCAAAAAGTTTCTTTTTTACTCAACATTTCAAACCTGTTGGGAGTGTTAATAGGGATCTGTTCAATGGGAGTAATAGTGAAAACGACCTTTTTATCATGTTCCAATGTACAATGACGGGAAAGTCCATGAAGAAGGAAGCCTTTTTTGACATTATGTCTGTGTGAATTTAGACGGTTATGTAGTGCCTGTATCGTCCTCCCCACATATTGTTTCCCACATACACAGTCAATCAACTATACCACAAACTCAGATTGACAGGTCATGTGTCCCTTTATAGAAAAAAGTTCTGGCTCCCCGTTGGGGCCAAATCTCCTTCTCCGGTGTCTAATAGTGTCACAGCATAAACATTTATTTGAAAAACATTTGAAAACACCCATGGGAAGGTCAACCGCTTTATTAGTAGTGGGAGTTTTGAGTCTACTCGGTGCCACCACATTTCGGATAGTGGGCGCCCTTGGTGGCACCGAGTAGACTCAAAACTCACACTACTAATAAAGCGGTTGACCTTCCCATGGGTGTTTTCAAATGTTTTTCAAATAAATGTTTATGCTGTGACACTATTAGACACCGGAGAAGGAGATTTGGCCCCAACGGGGAGCCAGAACTTTTTTCTATAAAGGGACACATGACCTGTCAATCTGAGTTTGTGGTATATTTGATTGACTGTATGTGGGAAACAATATGTGGGGAGGACGATACAGGCACTACATAACCGTCTAAATTCACACAGACATAATGTCAAAAAAGGCTTCCTTCTTCATGGACTTTCCCGTCATTGTACATTGGAACATGATAAAAAGGTCGTTTTCACTATTACTCCCATTGAACAGATCCCTATTAACACTCCCAACAGGTTTGAAATGTTGAGTAAAAAAGAAACTTTTTGGATTTACAAGTTGAACACCCTTAGTCCCATGGGTCTTAATGAAGTGACGGATTTATTTTATTGAATTATATATTTATTTTTATTGTTTTTATTTGATTGATTTTTTCATTTCTGTATTTATACCCATACTCATAGGTTTTTATTTAATGTATTTTATAAGCATTTTTATTTCTTTTAATGAAAATTTTAGTGTGGTGTGATCCTTGATATATATGAGTGATCCTTTTATGTAGATACTTTGTATTTTTGGTTCCATTCCGTTTTGGGATTGCCTTTTTGTTGATCAGTCATCTGCTCTTTCACATGATTGTCCTCCCTTGTAGTTTCTTCGAGTGGCTTTTTTGCATCTTGAAACATGATTGAAAGACTATTTAATTATGACCTTTTTCTTCTCTTGGGCTACGTATGCATTTTTGATGCATTGGATGATATGCCTGCACTGTTTTTTATCTCAGGATTTTTTGTTTTTCGGGTTTTCTGTCACTTGGTTTCTATATGATAGAATCCTGCACTTTAGTTGCCGGTCAGGGCATGCGCACTAATCTTTTTCTCACGGTCTGAACGTATGTGACCCAATTACTTGGCAGGACATGCGCAGTAACTATCTTCCCACGGTCTGAACTTATGTGACCTGATCTGATCAACGCTTTGGTATAGCGCTCGCTCCGGAGCTTTGAGTATAATACGGATTCAGTAGTATTTGTCTGTCTCTCTTCCTCCTCCGTGGATCTAATACTTTTTCAGTGTAAAGAAGGGAATTTTGTTTACTTACCGTAAATTCCTTTTCTTCTAGCTCCAATTGGGAGACCCAGACAATTGGGGTGTATAGCTATGCCTCCGGAGGCCACACAAAGTATTACACTAAAAGTGTAAAGCCCCTCCCCTTCAGCCTATACACCCCCCGTGCTGCCACGGGCTCATCAGTTTTGGTGCAAAATCCCGAAGGAGGAAAAAATTATAAACTGGTTTAAAGTAAATTCAATCCGAAGGAATATCGGAGAACTGAAACCATTTAACATGAACAACATGTGTATACAAAAACAGGGGCGGGTGCTGGGTCTCCCAATTGGAGCTAGAAGAAAAGGAATTTACGGTAAGTAAACAAAATTCCCTTCTTCTTTGTCGCTCCTTATTGGGAGACCCAGACAATTGGGACGTCCAAAAGCAGTCCCTGGGTGGGTAAATAATACCTCATAATAGAGCCGTAACGGCTCCGTCCTACAGGTGGGCAACTGCCGCCTGAAGGACTCGCCTACCTAGGCTGGCATCTGCCGAAGCATAGGTATGCACCTGATAGTGTTTCGTGAAAGTGTGCAGGCTCGACCAGGTAGCTGCCTGACACACCTGCTGAGCCGTAGCCTGGTGTCGCAAGGCCCAGGACGCTCCCACGGCCCTGGTAGAATGGGCCTTCAGTCCTGAGGGAACCGGAAGCCCCGAGGAACGGTAAGCTTCGAGAATTGGTTCCTTGATCCACCGAGCCAGGGTTGACTTGGAAGCTTGTGTCCCTTTACGCTGGCCAGCGACAAGGACAAGAGTGCATCCGAGCGGCGCAGGGGCGCCGTACGAGAAATGTAGAGTCTGAGTGCTCTCACCAGATCTAACAAGTGCAAATCCTTTTCACATTGGTGAACTGGATGAGGACAAAACGAGGGTAAGGAGATGTCCTGATTGAGATGAAAGGACAGAAAAGTGGGCAAGGCAAATGGCCAGGGAGAAAACCCCTGAGCAGAGCACCACGACAGGAATATTTTCAACGTCCTGTGGTAGATCTTGGCGGACGTTGGTTTCCTAGCCTGTCTCATAGTGGCAATGACCTCTTGAGATAATCCTGAAGACGCTAGGATCCAGGACTCAATGGCCACACAGTCAGGTTGAGGGCCGCAGAATTCAGATGGAAAAACGGCCCTTGAGACAGCAAATCTGGTCGGTCTGGCAGTGCCCACGGTTGGCCGACCGTGAGATGCCACAGATCCGGGTACCACGACCTCCTCGGCCAGTCTGGAGCGACGAGGATGACGCGGCGGCAGTCGGCCCTTATCTGGCGTAACACTCTGGGCAACAGTGCCAGAGGAGGAAACACATAAGGAAGCCGAAACTGCGACCAATCCTGAACTAAGGCGTCTGCCGCCAGAGCTCTGTGATCTTGAGATCGAGCCATGAATGTTGGGACCTTGTTGTTGTGCCGTGACGCCATTAGGTCGACGTCCGGCATCCCCCAGCGGCAACAGATCTCCTGAAACACGTCCGGGTGAAGGGACCATTCCCCTGCGTCCATGCCCTGGCGACTGAGAAAGTCTGCTTCCCAGTTTTCTACGCCCGGGATGTGAACTGCGGATATGGTGGATGCTGTGGCTTCCACCCACAGCAGAATCCGCCGGACTTCCTGGAAGGCTTGCCGACTGCGTGTCCCACCTTGGTGGTTGATGTAAGCCACCGCTGTGGAGTTGTCCGACTGAATTCGGATCTGCTTGCCTTCCAGCCACTGCTGGAACGCTTTTAGGGCAAGATACACTGCCCTGATCTCCAGAACATTGATCTGAAGTGAGGACTCTTGCTGAGTCCACGTACCCTGAGCCCTGTGGTGGAGAAAAACTGCTCCCCACCCTGACAGACTCGCGTCCGTCGTGACCACCGCCCAGGATGGGGGTAGGAAGGATTTCCCCTTCGATAATGAGGTGGGAAGAAGCCACCACCGAAGGGAAGCTTTGGTTGCCTGAGAGAGGGAGACGTTCCTGTCTAGGGACGTCGGCATCCTGTCCCACTTGCGTAGGATGTCCCATTGAAGTGGACGCAGGTGAAACTGCGCGAAAGGGACTGCTTCCATTGCTGCCACCATCTTCCCCAGGAAGTGCATGAGGCGCCTCAAGGGGTGTGACCGACCTTGAAGGAGAGATTGCACCCCTGTCTGTAGTGAACGCTGTTTGTCCAGCGGAAGCTTCACTATTGCTGGAAGAGTATGAAACTCCATGCCAAGATATGTCAGCGATTGGACCGGTGTCAGATTTGACTTTGGAAAATTGATGATCCACCCGAAACTCTGGAGAATCTCCAGAGTAACGTTGAGGCTGTGTTGGCATGCCTCTTGAGAGGGTGCCTTGACCAGCAGATCGTCTAAGTAAGGTATCACTGAGTGACCCTGAGAGTGGAGGACCGCAACTACTGTAGCCATGACCTTGGTGAAAACCCTTGGGGCTGTCGCCAGGCCGAACGGCAGTGCCGCGAACTGAAGGTGTTCGTCTCCTATGGCGAAGCGCAAGAAGCGCTGATGCTCTGGAGCAATTGGTACGTGGAGATAAGCATCCTTGATATCGATCGATGCTAGGAAATCTCCTTGGGACATTGAGGCGATGACGGAGCGGAGGGATTCCATCCGGAACCGCCTGGTCCTTACGTGTTTGTTGAGCAGTTTTAGGTCCAAAACAGGACGGAAGGACCCGTCCTTCTTTGGAACCACAAACAGGTTGGAGTAGAAACCGTGACCCTGTTGCTGAAGAGGAACCGGGACCACCACTCCTTCTGCCTTCAGAATGCCCACCGCCTGCAGAAGAGCCTCGGCTCGCTCGGGAGGCGGAGATGTTCTGAAGAATCGAGTCGGAGGACGAGAGCTGAACTCTATCCTGTAACCGTGAGACAAAATGTCTCTCACCCAACGGTCTTTTACTTGTGGCAGCCAGGTGTCGCAAAAGCGGGAGAGCCTGCCACCGACCGAGGATGCGGTGTGAGGAGGCCGTAAGTCATGAGGAAGCCGCCTTAGTAGCGGCACCTCCGGCGGTCTTTTTAGGGCGTGATTTAGACCGCCATGCGTCGGAGTTCCTCTGATCCTTCTGCGGCCTTTTGGACGAGGAGAATTGGGACCTGCCCGCACCCCGAAAGGACCGAAACCTCGACTGTCCCCTCCTCTGTTGGGGTGTTTTTGGTTTGGCCTGGGGTAAGGATGTTTCCTTTCCCTTGGATTGTTTGATGATTTCATCCAATCTCTCACCAAACAAACGGTCGCCAGAAAATGGCAATCCAGTTAAGCACTTTTTGGAAGCCGAATCTGCCTTCCATTCCCGCAGCCACAAGGCCCTGCGTATTGCCACCGAATTGTCGGCTGCAACCGCCGTACGGCTCGCAGAGTCCAGGACAGCATTAATAGCGTAGGACGCAAATGCAGACGTTTGAGAGGTTATGGACGCCACCTGCGGCGCAGACGTACGTGTGAGTGCGTCAATTTGCGCCTGACCAGCTGAGATAGCTTGGAGTGCCCATACGGCTGCGAATGCTGGAGCAAAAGACGCGCCGATAGCTTCATAGATGGATTTCAACCAGAGCTCCATCTGTCTGTCAGTGGCATCCTTGAGTGAAGCTCCATCTTCCACTGCAACTATGGATCTAGCCGCAAGTCTGGAGATTGGAGGATCCACCTTGGGACACTGAGTCCAGCCCTTGACCACGTCAGGGGGGAAAGGGTAACGTGTATCCTTAAGGCGCTTGTAAAAACGCTTATCTGGACAAGCTCGGTGTTTCTGGACTGCCTCTCTGAAGTCAGAGTGGTCCAGAAACATACTCATTGTACGCTTGGGAAACCTGAAACGGAATTTCTCCTGCTGAGAGGCTGACTCCTCCACTGGAGGAGCTGAGGGAGAAATATCCAACATTTCATTGATGGACGCAATAAGATTCACTATGGCGTCCCCATCAGGAGTATCAAGGTTGAGAGCAGCTTCAGGATCAGAATCCTGATCAGCTACCTCCGCTTCATCATACAGAGAGTCCTCTCGCTGAGACCCTGAACATTGTGATGATGTCGAGGGGATATCATAGCAAGCTCGCTTAATCGGTCTGGGGCTGCGGTCCGTGTCAGAGACCTCACCCTGGGATCCATGAGACACCCCGGGAGGACATTGCTGTTCCAACTGAGGGGGACCAGGGGGCAATGATTCCATAGTGCCCCTGGCTTGAGATGCCGGCCTGGACTGCAAGGCTTCTAATATCTTAGCCATAGTCTCAGAAAGTCTTTCAGTAAAAACTGCAAACTCCGTCCCTGTCACCTGGACAGTGTTAACAGGTGGTTCTCCCTGGGCCACCCTTAGCAGAGGCTCCGGCTGAGAAAGTGCCACAGGGGCCGAGCATTGCACACAATGAGGGTCAGTGGAACCTGCCGGCAGTATAGCCGTACATGCTGCACAGGCAGCATAGTAAGTCTGTGCTTTGGCACCCTTGCTATTTGTGGACGACATGCTGTTGTCTCCTCTGAGCAATACAGGAGGGTATATAGACAAAAATCAACAGTACACCATACAGTGTAAAGTATAGTCTATAATCATATAATCTATAAGTACACTTCTGCACTAGTGGGGCCAGCACCACAGGTGCTGCTTACCGCCTGCGCAAAGCGGTTGTGTGGGCACCAGAAATCCTGCCTGGGTCTCCCTGAGCTTGTCTCTCCTCTCCAGCGTTAGCAGAGCTGAGAGGAATGGCTGCCGGCGTCCTGAGGAGAGGAGGGAGCCGTGGGCGTGACCCAGAAAAGTGCGGGAACTGGTGCCCCACTGTGCAGAGTGAGGGGGGTGGAGTATGCAAAGCATGCTCCAGCCCTCAGTGCTGCCGTCCTGTACAGCGTCCCGCCCTTCCCCTGATTGGCAGGGCTGGGGGCGGGAAGAAAACGAGACTAGGCCGCAAAAGCCGGGGACTCGAGTTATAAGCGCGGCCGCCGTATAAGCGCGGTCGGCGCGGAAGTCCCCGGCGCACTAACAGTCCCAGCCACGCCGCAGTGATAACCATGGCAGCGGCGGTCAGCGTGGCAGTCCCCCTACACGAACACACTCAGCGACGCTGAAGTGTGTAATGGCACAAACGCAGTCAGCGCTGCTGTCCCCGGTGCACTAGCACACCCAGCAATGCTGGAGTGTTGCTGTGCGCGGTCCCCACGGGGACACAGAGTACCTCAAAGTAGCAGGGCCATGTCCCTGAACGATACTCGGCTCCTATCCAGCATGGTCCTCAGGAGCTGTGGATGGAGCACGGTCTCCTGTGCCTGGAGACCGAAAGGATCCCACTTCACCCAGAGCCCTAATTGAGGGATGGGGAAGGAAAGCAGCATGTGGGCTCCAGCCTCCGTACCCGCAATGGATACCTCAACCTTAACAACACCGCCGACAAGAGTGGGGTGAGAAGGGAGCATGCTGGGGGCCCTGTTATGGGCCCTCTTTTCTTCCATCCGACATAGTCAGCAGCTGCTGCTGACTAAGCTGTGGAGCTATGCGTGCATGTCTGACCTCCTTCGCACAAAGCATAAAAACTGATGAGCCCGTGGCAGCACGGGGGGTGTATAGGCTGAAGGGGAGGGGCTTTACACTTTTAGTATAATACTTTGTGTGGCCTCCGGAGGCATAGCTATACACCCCAATTGTCTGGGTCTCCCAATAAGGAGCGACAAAGAAAAATCTTTTTGTCACAGGAAGTTTTTAATAGTTAGTTCTTAATAGTGTAATTTTAATATTATATATTTATATATATTTTTTATAGTAAATTTTTAAAGAAATTAATGTTTTCTGGTCTTCACTTTTTATGATCCATCAGGACCTTTTATATAAATATTTTTTTTTTTATATAAACATATTTTATGATACACATATATATTTACATAATTCTATGATACATATTTTTTTCACGTGTCTTTACACATTTAATTCTAGGTGTATACACATGTATATATAAATGAACATATTATCACTATATATATATATATTTTTTTATAGATAAAAAAATAGTCATATATATATATTTTTTCTTGTTAACACCCCTTCAGACACGCGAACATGCATTTTTCAGTATATGTTTTTTCTTGTGGCACTGGTGAACTCCTTGTCCGGTTCACCTCAAGTGTTTTAATCACTTTTTGGAGACCTTAATAAAGAGGTCTGTCCGATTCACACTTCTTCTTTTTGTTTCTGCTCCTTCTTGGTTCTTCTTTTCTTGTTCTTTTTGTGGAACTATTGGTGGTGATCACCACTAGAATGGTGACTTGGTTTTTAGTTATAGGGCTATCACCCATATAAGGGTTCTAGTCCTTTTATAAACACATACACATACACTTTTGTCTTTTTTTTCTTTTTTTCTTTCTTTATTATGTTTTTATTTTTCTTTATTAACGTTTATAGATTTATTATTTTTTGCATAATAATATGTTATCCTTGAATATATGTGAATTTGATGTACTACTATGAATTTGCCATGTCATGCAGTTGGAGGATCTTCCCACTGATTTTTTTTTTTTTTCTTTTCTTTCAGTGGGCGTTTCTTTCCATCAGTTGTGTGTATATATATCTGTCATCTTCATGTATGTTGTACTTGTTGTTGATGCATTGGTCCTGAGGAAGAGGTTGTCACCTTGAAACGCGTAGACCTATGAAATAAAAGAATACTCATCTTCATCAATATTATACGTCTTCATTTGGCTGATGCGCAGCATTAACCCCTTTTCTGCCTTATCTTGTATGATCATGTATTGAATGACAGACACACGTATGAAGTACTCACCTCCAATCCTCTAGATAAGTATAGAACATCTTTACTTATTATACTACAGGAGGCAAGGAGTAATGGTCTGCTGAGTAGCTGTTGAGGATAAAGAATTGAGTATCCAAAAATACTTAATTCAGCCATTTCATAGACTCAGGTATATAGTTCAGTAGATGTGAACTAACACACATATTTGTGAATGCTTTTGTTTCTTACTAACATGTATATATGTATATTGCATATTCAGTGTATTTTCCTTAGACACAGTATATACCAGCACATGTAATTGTAAAGATGGCTGCTATTTCCTGTTTTGCACCCAAGACAGATGGACAAAGGAAATTCCTGGAGTCTGGACTGACCAATCCAAGGAGGATGTGTAGATCTCTCTACGTCATGAAGCCCTGCCCTGCGATACTTGATTGGACTAAAACTTTTGTTTACACCCCCTTACTGCTTGGTCTAGAGTTTCTTTCGAACAATAAAAAACACACTTGGTTAAGAGCCAGTCATGGAGATAGATGTAACTGACTTGCTGTCTAGTTATTTAATCTCTAAGTGCACTCATGACATTTTAATTAGAAGCAGCAGCCGGATATCGAGAGATCCTTTGAGTCTCATCATCATCGTCATTCTGACCTTGACATAGCAATGAATTTGATTTCCTGAAACCTATTTGCCCAGTCATGCCGACCTTTTATACCTTGCTTAAGGTTCATAAAGGGTTGGAGGTGTTGAAGGGCCGTCCCATTGTATCGGGTGTGAACTCATTTACGCAAAACAGTGGCATGTATATCGATGAGGTTTTGCGTCCCTTCGTCACCTCACTTCCATCGTATACACGGGATACAGCCGATCTATTGGGGAAGCTGGACGGCATTACGGTTGGAGAGGACGTTCTTCTGGCCTCAATTGATGTTGAGGCTCTTTATAGCAACATACCTCACACATTGGGATTAAAGGCAACCGAATATTACCTAAATACAAGAACTAGGGAACATCGGGACCATAATCGATTCCTATTGGAATTGCTGGATTTCTTATTACATCATAACCTCTTTAAATTCGACGGTAAGTACTTCCACCAGCTCAGGGGGACAGCTATGGGGAGCCCTTGTGCTCCCTCGTACGCTAACCTCTTCCTGGGGTGGTGGGAAGAAACCGTCGTCTTTATGGATGGGGACCACTGGTGGCAGCCACACATATTGTTGTGGTCAAGATATATAGACGACGTGTTTGTCTTGTGGTCAGGATCCAGCGCATCATTTGTGAGGTTTGTAGAGTTGCTTAATGTGAATGAACTTAATCTTCATTTCACTTGTGAGGTGGATACTAAAGAACTGCCCTTTTTGGATGTGATTATTAAAAAAGAACCAGATGGCGTCCTCTCCACCAGCACATACCGCAAACCCACGTCAGCTAATAACATCCTGAGGTGGGACAGTCATCACCCACTCCCTCTAAGGAATGGTATTCCCAAAGGTCAATATCTTCGGCTGAGACGAAATTGCTCAACTGTGGAGGCATACCAGTCTCAGGCGAAGGATATGACGAGACGTTTTGTAGACAGAGGTTACCCTGCTAGAGTATTACATCAAGCTAGGGACCATGCAGAAAAACAGGATAGGACGGCACTCTTGCATGGCTGTGGTAGGAAAAAGAAAGAGGAGGAGGACATCACTAGATTGATTGGGACTTTTGACTGCCAGAGCGAGCGGGTCCGTAGAGTGCTTTACAAGCATTGGGACATCCTTACTCTGGATCCCGACCTGAAGCACATGATCTCACAGAGACCGAGCATCACGTACAGGAAAGGGAGGTCCCTCCGGGACAGATTGGTCCACAGTTGTTACACCAGACCAAAACCCCCCGGTACATGGCTAGATAGAGGCATCTGTGGTTTCTATAGGTGCAGTGACTGTTCCTACTGCAATTTAATAAGACCTGCTAAATCCACCAGGAGCTCAAAGAACGGGAAGGAATTCTTCCTAAGGTCCTTTGCCAACTGCAAAACGATGGGAGTGGTGTATGTGGCCACTTGTACATGTCCTATGGACTATGTGGGTAAGACGAAGAGAGAGCTGCGAAGGAGGGTTGGAGAACATCTCGGTGATGTACGGAATCAACGGGACACCTCCCTAGGGAGGCATATGAGCTCTCATCATAGGGGTAACATTCATGAAGTAAGATTTCAGGTACTGGAGGTGGTGAAGAATAATCCCAGAGGTGGTGATCATGATAAGACTCTATTAAGAAAAGAATGTGAGTGGATCTTTAGAATGGAGTCTGTACAACCTGGGGGTCTAAACGAGCAGATCTCATATGCCTGCTTTCTCTGATTCCTGGGGTTGATTCTATGGTTCCCTGGGGTTTGCTGGCTGGAATCCCGCTATAGGGAGGTAATTTCGATATAACGTACATTGTTGTGTATGTGGTAAGATACAGATTGATGCTGGGATGGGCTCTTCATCCCTTTGCCTCTCTGCCCCCCACCTTCCCTTCCCGTCTCATGTGCGCACCCCGATCTTGTCTGTCTGTTCCTCTCCCCTCTGCCATCTTTTCCTTCCAATTAGTACTCTCTCGGTTTAGCCATTCAGTACGTTGGTGGTTAATGGTCTTATTTATACATTGTATGGCCACTAACGAGAGATTTGGGTCGTTATCATCATAACCCAAATGTGCATCTATGAGAATTTTTCCGGGTCATACAGGGCGTCCCCGAAATTGGAGTAGTGTCATATATGACTTGGGTACTAAGGTTATGTGGATGCTCGTTGGATTCGGGGGTTAATATATCCATATTTTGCCCCCCCCTCCGATAATTTACTGGTGACGTCACTGCAAGGGAGTGGCTGAGGGATGTCCTCCATCACAGGGCATGTTTTACGCTGATCCCCGTCCATCCAATCGGCCTTAGGCGCCCGTGTGACGTCACTTCCGGTTATCGCTCCGTGACGCCACTTCCGGTTCCGCCTCGTGAATCGATCGTGGAACGCAAGCTGCGTTACACTACGGAGCGCATCGGGGGGCGTCCCCGGATACACATAACTAACACACGTGATCCAGGAGCACGGATCATGTGAACGGGATACATGAGGTAATTTAATAATGCGGACATCTCTCCTGTACGTATTAAGGAAAAGATCACAACATCTGATTAGGAATTATATCCCAGCAACATATTTTTGAGGGCATGGCTTATCGTGGATGGGGGTGTGCCTGAGTGTGGGCGGAGGGGGTGGGCTGATTGGCTGGAGATGGGGGTGGCTCATTGCCGGCAAGGTTTAAGAGGAGATCCTAGTGCATCGGATCTCCCCCCTTATCCTGACATTATGCTGTCCTGAAACCAATTGGCAAGCCTTACATCAAGCCTCCTGATGATCCGTGTCTGGAGAAACGCGTTGAGGCGAAACTGGGGCCATTCTGGGACACGCACATGAACCCTCCCCACACGATAAGTGTTTGATTTTTGACTAACCTGAATGACTATAACTGGTTGATCTATGTTATTACACTTGGTATGCATTGACATTCATTCTGTATATGGGCAAATTGGCTGTCTACATTGGTTGACATCTGAGGCCAGGTTTTGCTCATAATTCTGCACACTTTTTTGCACTATGCACTATTTCCTGTCTCTTACTTAACAGGCATACCAAGGAGTGGTTTTAGGTATCTAGTGTATTTATTTGCTCTTGGTATTCATGGTTCCTGGGGTCATATAGGACTATATATCCATTGTATTGGATTTATCTATTGGTCTGCATTATCACCCCCAGAATCACCAGTAGCATTTGGGGTTGGTCCAAACTTGGTGTTCATGTGCAGCTGTTCTATTTTACCTGTCCACTGAGCATGAGTGTACCCTGTTTATAACCCTTGACTCTATCTATTTTTCACCATCTTATTGAGGGTCCATTGAGGGACATTACAGGGTCAGCCACCGCCGAGTGGGGGCGCCATTTTCGTAGTTATCAGGGTGCCGACCCCCGCGGTAGGTAGTGGACAGGAGGGGGGGCTATTGTAAAGGGTGAGCATCTTACCTTCCTCCCTTTATTTTTCCCTTTTGAAATATTTTGCACAAGGGTTGTGGATTTTAATAAGTAATAATAAAACATAATTTTTTAAGGGTTATATATAGTTTGTTATGCAACATTCCCTTTTTCATATAATTTGATTCACAAAACCTTACAACATTTAGATGTGAAAACAAAAAAATACATTTTTTCCACTGAAATCTGTTTTAGCATCAAAAATTATAGGTGAAAATAGACCTCAATTTTTTCTGCAATTTCTTGTCAACACAGTGATATCCATATGTGGTCAAAAAAATAATGGGGAAGAAAACAGTGCCATTTTTATTTTTGGAACACAATTTTGGACACAGTGTTGCATTTGCAGAGCCTCTGAGGTGCCAAAAAAAGCAGAAAGACCCAAAAGTGAAATTTGGCAAACTAACCCAATAATTAATCTGTTGGTGTGGTGCATATTTTAACCCACAAACTAAATCACAGAATTTTATAAGATGGGGCCTGGAAAACATAAAACTTACCTTTTCCATTAAAAGATTACTTTAGCTTCAAAGTTTTCATTCACACAAGTGGTAATTGAAGAAAATGGAGACGACAATTTGTTATGCAATTTTTACTGAACGTGGCAGTACCCCATACACTAATGGTTGAGCACATAGCATGGATTGGATAGGAAGGCGCCATACTTGGCTTTTAGAACACAGGTTCTGTTTGTATATTGTATGCTCCACCCAGGTGCCATATCAGCAGGGGGTAACTTGTCACGTATCGGTCCCTGTGTTGTGTTTAGAATTAGAGAACTTGCTCCCCAGACAAGAGAGGTCACCAGATTGGAACGATGGGCTCTTTCATTCCTAGGGAACATGAGGTGTGATTTAATCACATTTCACTAATAAGATAAATCACAAGATCTGTCACATAGATCACGAGTAGAAGAAAAGCGATTTCGGTAGCTAACTAGGAAAGGGTTCTTTACAGTTAGAGCAGTCAGACTGTGGAATGCCCTACCACAAGAGGTAGTAATGGCAGATACAGTACTATAACAACTTTTAAAGTAGATCTGGATGATTTCCTCAGTACACACAACATTGTCGGTTATAAATGACTTAGTGACAAAATGTATAATTAGTGGAGGAAGGCTGAACTAGATGGACCTAGGTCTATTTTCAATTTATGTAACTATGTAACAAAAGTTTTTATTTTCGCATGTACTATTGATTTATGCAAAAAAAAAAACAAACCAAAAACCTCAAAACACAAACTAAATATTGACAGTTACATTTGAATGCCTTGTTTAGAAGTATGTCAATTATATACGGGTTTCCATCCTTTTCTCATAAAGAACATGTACCGATTAAAGTCTATGGGGCATTCAAGTTCATGTTTTTTGCAGAAGATCTGCGTGCTAAAAAAACAAACACAGAGACGCATCCATTTTTGATCCATGTCACAAATTAAAATTTCCCATACAAGTCTATGGGTCTATGAAAACGACGGACATCACAAGGAGTGCATCTGTGTTGTTCGTAATTAACTGCATGGTAAAAAGTAAAATACAAACTGCAGTGATTATTTTATAGGTTAAAAAAAAAATATAGATATATTTTGTCCATCGAAGCATTTATTGTAGACACAGAAAGAAAATTGGTGCAAGTTGTACATTTGAGTAAAGCAATTTCACATTATCAAACCAGAGTGGACAAAAAATGCTCTTTCCTATGTAACATAGTAAAAGATTTTTCTTTTATGTCATTCATTATACATCAGTGTAATACAAGGCAGTCCACAGTTAAAAAAAGAAATAGGTGAAATACATGTTACAATGTTAAAAATGTAAAACCTCTGGTAGGTAACATACCGATAAATAGTTTCCTTCAAGGGAAACCAGTAGTTCATGCTTCACTGGCACTTCTGTGAGGAAGCAAATGCTTCTTTCCCAGTTCAGGCAATAAGTGGTGTGCCAATTCACATCAAATATCTAGATTTCAGGGTGCAAAATAGTATAAAGTAGAACAATAAGCCTTGGTGTCCAACTTATCATGAACTGTGGTCGGACATTGAAGTCTCCAGCATCATATCACTTTCATTCATCTCAATCTCAAGAGCTTCTTCCACTGGTGATCTTGCATCAGAGGATTTAGGTAGCAAATGAGAGGTCTCCAAGGCCATGATACCACTTTCATCAAGGGACTGACGCTCAAGATCAAATTCTCTCCCTTCCCAAGGAGGTGAAATGATGTTCTTCAATGTTTTCATCGTATGGACGTCAAAGTCATAACATCTTAACTTGTCTTTAATATCTGTTCCTATAAAAAAATGTAAAAACAGATATTTAAAAAGGGCCACTCAGGTAATTAAGAATTCTAACTCCTCAGCAATATTATCATAGTGTAATTTGTATTATTCCATATGTTAACATATAGACAGGAGGGCAGGTTCTTCTGTGCGGATTAATTGGTTGTACAGGATGACATCAGCAGCTATCAGATACCCCTGGAGGCTCTCAAGCACTCACTCCTCCCAAGCTCTAGTCTTTGTTCCTGTGTATGTGAGCAGTAATGTAGTAGAGGAATCTACACAATGATTATAAAATTCCATTTAGTCGCATTGCTAGTTTATATTTCTGTGAGTGCCCCTACGAGACTGTTCTAATACTACACCGAGACTGTACAGTGTAAGTCAGTGAACAGTAGTTTACTATCGCAGACTTTCTCTACTGCCCTTACGATATCACTCAAAAGTAATGCAGTGTAATGAGACCCCACTCCTTATGAAAGGCCAAAAGCCAAATTATAAGTTTTCTAGCCTATGAAATTATGGCTAAATCAATGTCAACCACTAAGTTAGCAACCTTAACATATTCCTCATTGCTCTAGTTCCATGGTCTGCTAGTTAAAGGGAACCTGCCGTGTTGTACTTTCAGTCCAATCTGCGGACAGAATGGTATAGAGAACAATAAGAGAAACAGAATGATATCTAGAGTTGAGGGAAAAAATTCTGGATAACTTGTATTTTGTCCATTAAAAACTCTGGTGTTTGTGCAGGAGTCCAGTGATCAGTCTTATTTAATTATGTCCAGAAATATTTGCACATACACAAGTTTTTGGTATTTTAGCTGCTTACCAAAAGATATTAAAGATACAGTGATATAATCAATATGGGCTTAAACTGCACACTCTCCACATTAAATTTAAGTGTATTCACATCCTAATTGGAGTAAGGGGTTAGGAATTACAGCTCTTTAATATGTAGCTGCCTTTTTTCAAGGGAAGAGCTCTTTAATTGTCTGCATGAGTTATTCCATCAAATAATCAGGTAAAAGGTCTGGAGCTGATTCCCAGGTGTGGCATTTGCATTTGGAAGCTTTTCCTGTGAGATCACAACATGCAAACAAAGGTGCACTCAATGGAAGAGAAACAGAACATCATTAGTTCAGGCAGTTCATGGCATGGCCATGCATGGCTTCCAATGGCAGTGAGTGACTGGTGTTTATTGATGATGTAACTGTGGACAGAAGCAGTCAGATGAATTGTGAAGTGTACAGGGCTATACAGTACTTTCTGCTTAGATTTAATCAGATGCAGCAAGGTTGAATGGACGGCGCTTCACACTACTGATGGACAATGACCCAAAACATTCTTCAAAAGGAACCCAGGAATTTGTAAAGCAAAGAATACTCTGCAATGGCTGAGTAAATCACTAGATCTCATTCCCATTGAGTATGCATTTCCCATGTGTAAAACAACCACATTTGACCTATCTAACCTATTAATGTGGTCATATAGATTATAGAATGCTGAAAAAAGTCATCAAACCTGTCTGCATCATATCAGATGCTTTGTTGAGGAGAAGTCATCTTTAATCACGTTATGTAAATGAGCTCTTCCAGGCTATGGGGCGGATGTTGCCTGGAAATTAACCCCGCCTCCAGAAATTATTGCTAATAAAAAGGGCATTACCAGTGTGATGTGTAATGACCGCTCTCTGCTCTCACTGCATAGCTGTGTGTGATTATAACGGACACATCTGCAGGTTCCTCTCAGCTTCAGCCTCCAGCTCACAGGCAGACAGGGTTACAATATTGTTGCAATAAAGCAGAGCAGTGAACTGCAAAAATGTGTTTGCAAGAAGTGAAATTTAATTTCTCCTGTTCTAGGTCAGTTGCTTGTCTCACATTAGTAACGCCCCTTTTATTTATAATAATCTCTGGAGGAGGAGTTATCTCCCAGGCAGCATCCGCCCCATAGCCTGGAACAGCTCATTTATATAAAATCGATAAAAGTTGATTTATCCACAAGCCATCTGATATGAGGTATAAAGTTTTTTTTGAGCATTCTATAACCTATATACCCATATTAATAGGTTAGATAGGTTAAATGTGGTAACAGACTCCTTTTAAAAGCAGAAAGACTCACAAACAGGCAACAATTGAGATCAGCTGCAGTAAAGGTCTGGCAAAGCATCACAAAGGAGGAAACAGCGTTTTGTGGCTTCCGGCAGTCATTGCTTGTAAAGGATTCTCTACAAAGTATTAAGAATGAACAATGTTTTTTTTTTTTTGTTAGTTTTTTTTTAAGTATGGTAAAGTAAATTATCCAATTATTTTCGTGTGAAGCGGGAGACGAGTGTGTTAAAATCTGTGCCGCCAAGGATCCAGTGATGAAACAGACAATAATGTAGAACTGCGGTTTGTGAACACATTTAGGAGTGACACTTCATCAGGACAAACTACAATGATCAATTTCTTTTGAGCTCCTGAAATGAGGAGGCTTTGTATAAAAATGTTAGCAATTCCTAAAAATTTCACAGGATATTTTTGTTCAACCCCTTTAATTAAACTTGAACGGCTACAATTCAATTCTATATCAGTTGTTTCATTTAAAATAAAAAATAGTGGCATGTAGAGCCCAAACCAAGAGATTCGGTCATTGTCCAAATAATTCTCAAAACTAACTGTATCCTTTCATGCATATGGGGCAGACTCCATTCCCGCAGGACACACATGGGTAAGCTCCTTATTCTGCTATTTTTGCACTTTAACCTTTATGTGGCTATGATTATTTATACATTTTTATACTTACCTTTGCTGCATATGGTTATTTAGTCAGAAATATCCTCGGTGTACTACTTCCTCCTGCTGGATTTTGCCGCCTCCTAGTGTGTCCCATATTTTACAGACTTGTTATTTTATATATTGTCAATTTTTTAATATACTTATTGTCATGATTCCTCTTGTGCGTCATGACTGTCTGATACACTATGGATTCCTGTTCTGCTGAGCTGTCGCTATGCAGATTGATAGCTCAGTTGTCCAATCTCGTGCAGGGGCATGCTGAGCGTATTATGTTTTTAGGGACAGCTCAGCTGTGCAGTCTGAGACTGCCCAGCTATTTAGCTGAACAGTCAGTCAAAGAACACTGCTAGTCTTAGCCTTCTGCTCAGTTATGCTAGTTGCCCTCTTGTACCTGTTGTCTGGGAATTGATCTTTGGCTGCCTAACCACTGACTTTGTTTGACCATCCGTTTGCCTTGTCGCTCTGCTCTGATCCACTACTCTCTAGGTAGTCTGACTCCATACCCTTACTTGACTACACCTCTGCCTATCCCCTTTATTTTGATGTGATCTAACAGTACCCTGGAACTTTTGACTATCCTGTCTCGTGTCTCAGAGCTTGCCGTGTAGTGACTAGTGTCACATTTCTGCCTCACAACTTGAAATGTAGAGAGTAGAATCACATTCCTACCTCACGATTTGCAGTGTAGCGACTAGCGTCACACATATTTTTAATTAACTCTTTGGCTGCACACAATCTTTGTAGGTTTAGACATACAGAGAAGGCTGTCAGCTGTTGAATAGGATCATCCACTGGACTCATATGTAGTGATGGGCGGACTCAGACTGTAAGAGTCCGGATCTGCGCAGTTTCAAATGCACCCGAGTGTCGGGTCTGGGCCAGGAATTCTCAGGGAATTCCGGCTAATAATTGGGATCCGGAACTCAGGAAATATATAAATAAAAGGAAAAATAAAGAAAATAAGAATGAAGCAAGCGCTTCATACTTACTGAGGCGCAGCTGTAACTGCTCTGGCAGCCGCTCATTAAATTCGGGGGCCGCTCATTACTTTCGCTGCATATGCACTGCTTTCCCAGCCTACCGGCATCTGTGATTGGCTGCGGTCAGATGTCCCCAGTCTGCGTGAAAGTGTCTGATTGCAACCAATCACAGGTGGTGTCTGCGGGTCACTATCGTGGTGTAAAAATAAATAAAACAATTGGCGTAGGGTCTCCCATATGATGATACCCAGCACAGATAAAGCATATGGCTACAGGCTGCAGCCCCCAGCCGTGTGCTTATCTTAGCTGTGTATCACAATAAGAGGAACCGCATGCGGCTTTTGTTTTTTTTATATTATTTATATAAATTGAAAAAAAACAAACAAAAAAATAAAACAGTATGTGGTTCCCCCAATTTTGACACCCAGCCATGATAAAGCTGGACAGCTAGGGGCTGGTATTCTCATGCTGGGTAGACCCATGCTTATTGCCCCCCGCCCCCCCCAGCCTAACAATAGCAGCATGCAGCCCCGGGATTGCCGCATCCATTAGATGCAAAAGTCCCAGCACTTTACCTGGCTCTTCCAGTTTGCCCTTGTGTGGTGGCAATCGGAGTAATAAGGGGTTAATGTTAGCTCACAGCTGCCACCAAGCCCTATATTAGTAATGGGAGGAGTCTATGAGACCCCCCCAATTACTAATCTGCAAGTGAAAAGAAAAACACAAACACCGAAAAAATCCTTTATTTAAAATAAAAGACAAAAAAGCACCCTCTTTCACCACTTTATTACCCCTAAAAACACCCACACTAGGTCCGACGATTCCAGCTCTACTACATCTGAATTCACACCAAGCGGCCATAGAACATGACCGCCCACTGTGAGCTGCAGGCAGAGACTAAATGAGTGGTGAGATCAGCGGTGACGTCACTCAGGTGATTTGCGATCACAGCTGGATTCCCATGGTCTTCCACCTGTGACCGCAATCACCTGAGTGATGTCACCCCTGATCAGACGGTTCACTCAGTCTCTGCCTGCAACTCACAGCGGGCGTCATTGTTCTACAGCTGCTCGGTGAGACTTTATATGTAGCAGAGCTGTAATCATCGTGGGACTTCATGTGGATTACGTCAGACCTGCAGGGATGTTTTGGGGGGGTATTAATAAAGTGGTGAAAGAGGTTATTTGTATTTTATTTCAAATAAAGGGTGTTTTTCAGTGCTTGTGCTTATTTCTTTTAACTTACAGATTAGTAATGAAGGGGGTCTTAGATGCCTCCCATTACTAATCTAAAGCTTAATGGCAACTGTGGGCTGCCATTAACCCCTTATTACCCCAACTGCTACTGCACCATGGCAATCAGTAAAGTCCTGAAACTATCATATCTGATGAATGCGACAAATATGGGCAGCTGCAGGCTGCTATTTTTAGACTGGACGAAGTGGGGAGGGGGGTGGGGGGGGAGCCAATAAACATGGGTCTCCCCAACCTGAGAATACCAGCCCCCAGTCGTCAGACTTTATCATGGCCAGGTATCAAAATTGGGAGGGGTACCATATGCTGCTTTTTTTAAATTATTTAAATAATTAAAAAAAGCAAAAAAAAAAAACAAAAGCTGCATGCACGCATGCATGCATGCATTTCCTCTTATTTTGATACACAGTCAAGATAAGCGCACGGCTTCCCCCCCATTTATTTATTTTATACCACAATAGATGCACATAGTGTCTGTGATTGGAAGCAATCAGCTGACATGCAGACACACTGCCACTCAGGGTGGGGGCGTGTCTGACCGTTTCAACGGCCCCCGGGAATCTGGCGGCAGCCGCGTCTTGCCTGCTACCGGCCCTTTAAATCCCCATGTGCGCTGCGAGGACGCGCATTCAGCGTTCTCTACTGAACGCTGGTCAGTGCCTGTGTGCTCAGGACTTATTTTGTGGGCGGGGTTAGCACTTTCGCCCCGTCCCACAGAAGCCCAGCAGCAATTTCACGGCTTCAACTCTGTGTACCCGCTCCCACTGTGAATATGAGCGTTCTCCCGTGCTACGTACCAGCTCCCCCCCGTGCGCGCTCCCTTGTGCTGCGTGCCAGCTCCTTTGTGCGTGCTCCTTTATGCGTGCTCCGCAGTGCTGCGTGCCAGCTCCCCCGTGCGCGCTCCCCCGTGCTGCGCGCCAGCTCCTTTGTGCACGCTCCCCTGTGCTGCATGCCAGCTCCCCCGTGTGCGCTCCCAACGTGCTGTGCCTGCTTCCACAATGCTATGTGCTCCTTTCCCAGGTGCCGTGTGCCTGCTCCCTCTGTGCCCACTCCAGCAGGGTTGTTTCCCCTCCCCCCCAACACCAGGGTTGTGTTTGCCCCCCCATCACCAGGGTTGTGTGCCCCACCAACCCCGGGGTTGTGTGGACCCCCCACCCCCGGGGTTGTGTGCCCCCCCACCCCAGGATTGTGTGTCCCCCAGGGCTGTGTGCCCCCCCCTCCCCTAGGTCTGCGTGCTCCCACCCCTCCCCTAGGTCTGCGTGCCCCCACCCCTCCCCTAGGTCTGCGTGCCGCCACCCCTCCCCTAGGTCTGCGTGCCCCCACCCCTCCCCTAGGCCTGTGTGCCCCCACCCCTCCCCTAGGCCTGTGTGCCCCCAATTCCCCCAGAGCTGTGTGCCCCCATCTCCCCCAGAGCTGTGTGACTCCCCCCCAGTGATGTCCATGCTCCCTCATACTGTCTGCGACCCCGTTGCGATGTCTGTGCTCTGCATGTGTTGTCAGTTTCCCCTCTTGCCCCCCTAGTGCTGTCCGTGCACCTCACAGTGCTGTCCGTGCCCCCCCCCCAGTGCTGTCCGTGCCCCCCCCCAGTGCTGTCTGTGCTCCAAAGCCATATCTATGTCTCCCAGTGATGTATATGCCCTCAGCCTCTTTTGTGACGTATATGCTCCCAGCCCCTCCAGTGATGTATATGCTCCCAGCCCCTCCAGTGATGTAAATACCCCATCATCTCCTGTAATGTATATACCCCCAGCGTCTCCTGTATTGTAAATATCACAGGAGACACTGGGGGCATATACATCAAATGAGGGGCTGGGGCATATACATCCCAGCAGGGGCTGGGGCATATACATCCCAGCAGGGGCTGGGGCATATACATCCCAGCAGGGGCTGGGGCATATACATCCCAGCAGGGGCTGGGGCATATACATCCCAGCAGGGGCTGGGGCATATACATCCCAGCAGGGGCTGGGGCATATACATCCCAGCAGGGGCTGGGGCATATACATCCCAGCAGGGGCTGGGGCATATACATCCCAGCAGGGGCTGGGGCATATACATCCCAGCAGGGGCTGGGGCATATACATCCCAGCAGGGGCTGGGGCATATACATCCCAGCAGGGGCTGGGGCATATACATCCCAGCAGGGGCTGGGGCATATACATCCCAGCAGGGGCTGGGGCATATACATCCCAGCAGGGGCTGGGGCATATACATCCCAGCAGGGGCTGGGGCATATACATCCCAGCAGGGGCTGGGGCATATACATCACAGAAGGGGCTGGGGCATATTCATCACAGGAGGGGCTGGGGCATATACATCACAGGAGGGGCTGGTGGCATATACATCACAGGAGGGGCTGGTGGCATATACATCACAGGAGGGGCTGGTGGCATATACATCACATTGGAGGGGCTGGTGGCATATACATCACAGTGGAGACACTGGGGCATATACATCACAGGGGAGGGGCTGGGGCATCTCCTGTAATATATATACAGCAGTCCCAGCGTCTCCTATGTGATGTATATGCCCCCAGCACCTCCTGTGATGTATGTACAGCAGTCCCAGTGTCTCCTGTGATGTATATGATTTACCAATCTTATTATCACAAAGAGTTGAGTGGGCTCCAGACGGAGACAATCCTGGAAAAACAGTTGTGAGAGGCAACATGATCAATATCATCGAAAATGAACCGCCGCACCAAAGAGAAGCAGCTCTGGCCACCACAATAGGGGTGAGTTAATTAATTGCTTGACCAAATGTAGCTGGGTACTTTTCACATTGATAATTTTGTGCGGCCCCCGAAGGTTGGTAGAAAGTTCCAGATGTCCCCCGGCAGTAAAAAGGTTCCTCACACATCAAACCTACAACTTAATAATAGTAAAAATTTTACCTCTATAGTGCCAACATAATCCACAGCACTTTACAAGTATTTTATGTTCATTTAACCAGAAATTTTATAGGAGGATAAACTCTCGAAAGGAACCATATCAGAATAAATCATGAAGATGGATGATTCATACATGAGCAATGAAAGGTATATAGAAGGCTCAGAGTACATACTTTAACTCTGATATCATGCTTAGAATATCCTGTAAACATAAGGCCCAAATAAACAAAAGTATATATCTAAGAGTCTCTGTGACTCTCAGATTTCCTGTGATTTATTTATGGCCTTATATGTTTAGTGTAAAAATATCTGAAAGGGAAGGTATCGCGGTTTTTTATTTTTGTATTAAAAATAGTGATTATGAAATCAAGTATTTCTAATACAAAATGAAAATCGCAGCTTATTTAGTTTTTATTTAATTCTTATTTTACTGAAGGCACTGGGAGCTGCCATGCTGGATTTGCTGTGTGTGTAACGACAGTAACTCATTCCTTTATGGCAGTCCCTGTACATAGAGAACAGTAGTCGGCATCCGACCCCATGCAGTACGTTACAGTGGGCGTCTGCTGTGACCTGGACGCGCCCCCTGGGCTGTCCAGATCACAGCAGAGGGAGGAGATCAGCGCCATTATTGTGGATCTCACAGCGTATGCTGTTTGGTCCACTTTACCTCTGTCACCCGCCGGGATGTGTGAGTACGGGCCGCCTGCCCTCCCCCCGTTACCGTCTCCAATGACACCCCCCTCCCTCCGTTCTCCCAAGCCCCCTCTCTGCCCGCTGCCGCAGATCACCCAACTCTGCCCGCTGCCGCAGCTCCACCAGCTCTGCCCGCCGCTGCTGTGTGTGTGTGGCACAAGGTCCCCATCAGGGGTGATGTGTGTGTGTGTGTGTGGCACAAGGTCCCCATCAGGGGTGATGTGTAGGTGGCACAAGGTCCCCATCAGGGGTGATGTGTGTGTGTGGCACAAGGTCTCCATTAGGGGTGATGTGTGTGTGTGTGTGTGTGTGTGTGTGTGTGTGTGTGTGTGTGTGGCACAAGGTCCCCATCAGGGGTGATTGTGTGTGTGTGTGTGTGGCACAAAGTCCCCATCAGGGGTGATGTGTGTGTGTGTGTGGCACAAGGTCCCCATCAGGGGTGATGTGTAGGTGGCACAAGGTCCCCATCAGGGGTGATGTGTGTGTGTGGCACAAGGTCTCCATTAGGGGTGATGTGTGTGTGTGGCACAAGGTCTCCATCAGGGGTGATGTGTGTGTGTGTGTGTGTGTGGCACAAGGTCCCCATCAGGGGTGATGTGTGTGTGTGTGGCACAAGGTCCCCATCAGGGGTGATATGTGTGCGTGTGTGTGTGTGTGTGGCACAATGACCCCATCAGGGGTGATTGTGTGTGGCACAAGGTCCCCATTGGGGGTGTTTGTGTGTGTGTGTGTGTGGCACAAGGTCCCCATTAGGGGTGATTGTGTGTGTGTGTGTGGCACAAGGTCCCCATCAGGGGTGATTGTGTGTGTGTGTGTGTGTGTGTGCGCGCCACTGCATGTGAGTACCTGTGTGTGTACTGGTGATACTGTCTGCAGGGTTGTGTATCTAATCCTATCCTGTGTGATACTGTCTGCATAGCTGTGTATCTAATCCTGTCCTGTGTGATACTGTCTGCTGAGCTGTGTATCTAATACTCTCCTGTGTGATACTGTCTGCTGAGCCGTGTATCTAATCCTGTCCTGTGTGATACTATCTGCTGAGCTGTGTATCTAATCCTATCGTGTGATACTGTCTGTACGGTTGAGTATCTAATCCTATCGTGTGATACTGTCTGCTGAGCTGTGTATCTAATCCCATCGTGTGATACTGTCTGCAAAGCTGTGTATCTAATCCTCTGCTGTGTGATATGGTCTGCACGGCTGTGTATCTAATCCTCTCCTGTGTGATACTGTGTGCAGAGCCGTGTATCTAATCCTATCCTGTGTGATACTCCTGCTGTCCTTGGTGACACTTTAGACATTTGTGGTCATCAACAAAATGGCTCTGCACTATGTCCCTACATGTCATTCTCTGTTATCTGTTGTAAACACTCAGATTAGGAGGGGAAGGCGTGCAATCACACACAGGAGGGGTGACTCCGCCCACTTTACTGCAGCTGTAATGTGAGCTTATACAATCGAATTTCTGTAGGATTTCAGCAGCTGCTCCCCCTAGTGTTTAACAGTGGAAAATATCAAACTTTTTAATTTTTTTTTATATTTTGCTCAATTAAAAACAAATAATATTTAAACAAAACATTAAAACACTATTACTTAACATTTTTTCAGTTACTGATTTTTTTTTTGACGATACCTTCCCTTTAAAGAACCCAGCAGATGGAAGAAAAGAACAACAAAAATATCCAGGTAAGACAGATTTTTGGCTCCATTAACTATTATATTTAGTACTACTACTGCCTAAGCAGTGATTATATTTTGTATATCTTACCAATGTATGCTTCTGAATCACCAATGTACATTTCTATGCAGTGTCCAAGCATTGTAACAGAAAATGTATCATCTCTTCTTAGACCAAGTGCCTGAGAAAAAAATGAACAGTTGAAAGATCAAGAAATGTCATATCATTTTTACAAGCGTTAGTTTTATTCTCAAAAATATACTGGATACTACTGGTTTTAACAGCCAAACTACCTCTACAGAGAGTAAGAGGACTTTAAAGGGAACAGGGCAGATCAAAGTGCGCCTGCGCAGGACCTCACTGTCGGCTAGTGTGGATGAGGTAGAACGCGTCATCCACACTATCTTCAGAAGGAGGACAAAGATAACCGAAAGAGGAGGTACGGGACCCAGAGAACGGAGACGCCCATCCGACCAGTCAGCTCCGCACCAACCATTAGGTAAGTATTATAAACATCCGGTGACAGGTTCCCTTTAACTCTAGTGCCACCTATTGGATATAGCAATCCTGAAAATAGATTTTAGTACTCACCATAAAACCTGTTTGTTGTTGTCTTCATTGGGCGACGCAGAACCATGGGATAGTCTGCTGCCACCTCGAGGCTCACGGGATTCCTCCCCAGCAAACTATACCAATATAACGCACCGGTTTTTTAAAAAATTATTTAAACCTTTAACGACCGCGGGCGGTAAAATTACGTCCTAGCAGTCATAGGCTTAATCTACCGCTGCTGCAGGCGGCAGGAGTGGGAAGTCGGCGCACATCTCAGCTGATTTATAAAGCTGAGATGTGTGCCTACAATGCACGAGTGGAATCGTTATCCGCCCATGCTGTTTAACCCCTTAAATGGCGCCGTCAATAAGTGACAGCGTCCTTATGATCACAAGTGCAGCAAACGATTACATACCGCTGATACCAGAAGTCACGTGACATTGTCATGGTAGCACAGGGTCAAGTAATGACTCCTGTAGCTCACGACTCACTTTTTGTTTCACCCGGCCCAGAGCTGGGTGAGACATGAAATGAGCTTATCTGCTGTTCACAGCTGTGTAGCTGTGATTAGCAGGTATGGCAGAGCGATCAGACAGCTGATCCATATAGCCCCCCAGGGGACCTAGTAAAATTAAAAAAAGTTTAAAAAAAAGTTTTAAAAAGTTTAAAAAAATAATAAAAAACCTAAAAGTTTAACTTTTAACTAAAGTCCAGCTGAACCCGAACTTCCATGGGTCCGTTCTTCCCTTTTAACCACAGTATGCAGCCAAATCATAAGTACAGCCAGGGGCGTAACGACCGCGGTCGCAGCGGTCGCCATCGCGACCGGGCCCGGGCAGTTTGGGGCCCGCGGGGACCCGACAGATCAGCAGCCAGCTCCTCTCAGTGAGAGAGAAGCTGCGCTGATCTGTCACAGTGCACGCGCCCACTATATGACCCGCTGCCGCCCCCGACACCGGGCCCTCCTGCCCGATGTCAGCGGCGGCACCGGGGCCCCCCTCCCCCGTCACCGCGCACAGTAATAATGAAGCATAGAGCGGCCAGCGCCGCTCTGCATCATCATACTCCCCCTGTGCCTGCGCGGTGACGTCACTCCTGTGCGACTGCTGTGCTGAGTGCACAGAGCGCAGGGAGGGAGGACGCCGACCGGAGCACCGGGAGAGAGAGGAGGACGAGCAGCAGTGGAAGGAGGAGAGCAGGGAGTACAGCAGCAGTGGAACAAGGAGACGTCAGGACAGAGCAGCAGTGGAAGGAGAAGATCGGTGAGTACTTGTTTTTTTTTTTTTTATATATATATAAAGTGAGTACACGGTGGTCAGAGGCCTGGGGTGGGGAGCCTGCATGATACTGTACATGGAGGCCTGGGGTGGGGAGGCTGCATGATACTGTACATGGAGCCTCCATGTACAGTATCATGCAGCCTCCCCACCCCAGGCCTCCATGTACAGTATCATGCAGCCTCCCCACCCCAGGCCTCCATGTACAGTATCATGCAGCCTCCCCACCCCAGTTCTCCATGTACAGTATCATGCAGCCTCCCCACCCCAGGCCTCCATGTACAGTATCATGCAGCCTCCCAAACCCAGGCCTCCATGATGGAGGCCTGGGTTGGGGAGGCTGCATGATACTGTACATGGAGGCCTGGGGTGGGGAGGCTGCATGATACTGTACATGGAGAACTGGGGTGGGGAGGCTGCATGATACTGTACATGGAGGCCTGGGGTGGGGAGGCTGTATGATACTGTACATGGAGGCCTGGGGTGGGGAGGCTGCATGATACTGTACATGGAGGCCTGGGGTGGGGAGGCTGCATGATACTGTACATGGAGGCCTGGGGTGGGGAGGCTGTATGATACTGTACATGGAGGCCTGGGGTGGGGAGGCTGCATGATACTGTACATGGAGGCCTGGGGTGGGGAGGCTGCATGATACTGTACATGGAGGCCTGGGGTGGG
Source organism: Anomaloglossus baeobatrachus (assembly GCF_048569485.1). NCBI lineage: Eukaryota > Metazoa > Chordata > Amphibia > Anura > Aromobatidae > Anomaloglossus > Anomaloglossus baeobatrachus. The sequence goes on along the minus strand of NC_134354.1, from coordinate 481,779,991 downwards.
GAGGCTGCATGATACTGTACATGGAGGCCTGGGGTGGGGAGGCTGCATGATACTGTACATGGAGGCCTGGGGAGACTGCATTATACTGTACATGGAGGCCTGGGGAGGCTGGCAGCATTATTATAGATGGAGGCCTGGGGAGGCTGGCAGCATTATTATACATGAGCCCTGGGGAGGCTGGCAGCATTATTATACATGAGGCCTGGGGAGGCTGGCTGCATTATTATACATGAGGCCTGGGGAGGCTGGCTGCATTATTATACATGGAGGCCTGGGGAGGCTGGCTGCATTATTATACATGGAGGCCTGGGGAGGCTGGCTGCATTATTATACATGGAGGCCTGGGGAGGCTGGCTGCATTAATATACATGGAGGCCTGGGGAGGCTGGCTGCATTATTATACATGAGGCCTGGGGAGGCTGGCTGCATTATTATACATGGAGGCCTGGGGAGGCTGGCTGCATTATTATACATGAGGCCTGGGGAGGCTGGCTGCATTATTATACATGGAGGCCTGGGGAGGCTGGCTGCATTATTATACATGGAGGCCTGGGGAGGCTGGCTGCATTATTATACATGGAGGTCTGGGGAGGCTGGCTGCATTAATATACATGGAGGTCTGGGGAGGCTGGCTGCATTATTATACATGGAGGCCTGGGGAGGCTGGCTGCATTATTATACATGGAGGCCTGGGGAGGCTGGCTGCATTATTATACATGGAGGCCTGGGGAGGCTGGCTGCATTATTATACATGGAGGTCTGGGGAGGCTGGCTGCATTATTATACATGGAGGTCTGGGGAGGCTGGCTGCATTATTATACATGGAGGCCTGGGGAGGCTGGCTGCATTATTATACATGGAGGCCTGGGGAGGCTGGCTGCATTATTATACATGGAGGCCTGGGGAGGCTGGCTGCATTATTATACATGGAGGCCTGGGGAGGCTGGCTGCATTATTATACATGGAGGCCTGGGGAGGCTGGCTGCATTATTATACATGGAGGCCTGGGGAGGCTGGCTGCTATATTATACATGGAGGCCTGGAGAGGTTGGCTGCATTATTATATATGGAGGCCTGGTGAGGCTGCATAATAAACATGAAGGACACCTTATACATTGAATATAGAGGTGTAATATACATAGAGGTCTATGAGGCTGCATTATACTGGAGGTCTATAGGGCTGCATTAAAATGGAGGTCGGGGGGGGGGCTGTATAATACAAAATGAAGGGACACCTTATACATGGAATATAGGGGTGAATTATACATGGAGGAGTATGGGGCTGCATAATACCATCTGAAGTTTTATGGGGTTGTGTTATAATACATATAGGACTATGGGGGCTGCATTATAATATATGGAGGACTATGGAGGCTACCTTATACATGGACTATGGAAGTGCATTATAAAACATGGAGGACTATGTGGTGCAGTATAATATATGGAGAACTATGGGGTGAATTTTAATACATGGAGAACTATGGGAAATGCATTATAATTGAAGGGCTACTTTATACATGGAGGATTATGGGGGTGCATTATAATATATGGAGGGCTATGTATCTGCATTCTAATATATGAAGGGTTATGTGAGACCCTTTATACAATTATTTGGAAGGCTATGTGGGGGCTGTTATAGTATTTTGAGAACTTTATACAGGGGGGACAAAGATACAAGTATGGGATGGAAATGTTTTGTGCTGAGGGAAAAAGGCTCTTTCCCTCAGCAGCCAACTTTCCCATGCTCTGCTATACATCTCTCAGCACCCAGCTTTCCCATGTTCTGATATACATCTCTCAGCACCCAGCTTTCCCATGTTCTGATATACATCTCTCAGCACCCAGCTTTCTCATGCTCTGATATGGGAAAGCTGGGTGCTGAGGACAAGATAAATATCAGAACATAGGAAAGCTGGGTGCTGATAGAGGGATTTCAGGGTGCTGTGGGTGAGAGCCAAGTGTCAGCGTCATTATCCTGTACCCCGAGTGTCAGTGTCATTATCCCTTACCCCATACCTCCCAACTGTCCCGGATACAGCGGGACTTTCACGCTTTACGTTGTTTGTCCCGTTGCCACGATCGGGACGGCCGGCTCCCGGGCTCCGCCCACCCACTCTCTCTCCGCCTCCCTGCTTTTCCCTCCTACCATCCCAGTAGACGTGGCATAACAGAGAGGAGCGCTGCCTGTGCTGCTGCTGGTACAGTAAAATCTCCCCAGCGCTGATTTCCCTCCCTCCCCCCCCCCCTCACCCCCGGCCGGAGCCTCTCTGTGCGGTTCGGCCGGCCGCCTGTCTGTGCGGTCGGCCGGCCGCCTGTCTGTGCGGGCGCCCCCCGGCCGCCTGTCTGTGCGGGCGCCCCCCGGCCGCCTGTCTGTGCGGGCGCCCCCCGGCCGCCTGTCTGTGCGGGCGCCCCCCGGCCGCCTGTCTGTGCGGGCGCCCCCCTGCCGCCTGTCTGTGCGGGCGCCCCCCTGCCGCCTGTCTGTGCGGGCGCCCCCCTGCCACCTGTCTGTGAAGGCGACCGGCCACCTCACTGTGTGGGCGACCGGCCGCCTCACTGTGGCTCCCTGCGTTTCCATGCTGGAGGCCCGCCGGCTGCCTGCGTGTCCATGCTGGAGGCCCGCCGGCTGCCTGCGTGTCCATGCTGGAGGCCCGCCGGCTGCCTGCGTGTCCATGCTGGAGGCCCGCCGGCTGCCTGCGTGTCCATGCTGAATGGGTGTGGATGGGGAGTGGATATGGGCGTGACTGTGAAATGGGTGTGGTTAGGGGGCGTGGCCTAAAAAATTTGCCGCGACGCGCGTAGCGCGCCGCAAACTTTGTCCTTCTTTTCCTTCTTTAAAAGTTGGGAGGTATGCCTTACCCCAAGTGTCTGTGTATGTGGAGGGGGGGCCAAGGTCTAAACTTTGCACCGGGGCCCATCCAACTCTAGTTACGCCACTGAGTACAGCGTATAATAACGATAAATAACTTGAGACATAGTGCGGCAGAGTGAGATCAGCGGGGACACAGAGGCCTAGCGCGCCCCTCTCTATGTCCCTGCTGACCACACTTAGCCCCACAATGTCTCAAGGTATTTAACATTATGACATTATTATGCAAACCTCTGGGCAAAATTAGTTGCAGAAAATGAATGGATCTCAGCAACCTCTGTTTTTTTAGGAGAAAGAAAAAAAAAAAAAAAAAAGAGGAGGAGAGGGAAATCAAAAATGATTTCTTTTTACAGATATTAGGCTATCCCATGGGTGCCAAATTTTCTCCTTCACTAGCAAACTTCTATTTGGCATGGTGGGAGAAAATTTATCTATATCTGCCTAGCAACCTATTTCAACCAAATATTACTTGGTATGGCCGATATATTGATGATTCAGTGTTTATATGGCAAGACCATACATATTCCCACAATTCATCTATACTTTCTGATTTTATTTTTTTAAATAACAACCACCTAAACTTGTGATCTACGATATGCTTTTCTGATTCTAACACACCATTTCTTGATGTGTACCTAATGGGGGATGCGGTTAATAAATCCATCAAAACAAAACCAAAAACCAATGGCAATTCAGTGCTTTATGCCAATAAAGGTCATCCACACCATGTAATAAAAAAAAAAATCTTTGTATTGTTTTATCTCATTCACTTTCTGTAAACATGATAACACAGACTTATTTCTTTGGTTAGTGCGATTACAGCGATAGCACATTTATATGGGTTTTTTTATGTTTTAATAAAAAAAAAAAACTAAAAAAAAAAAAAAAAACTACCGCGCTAACTGGATGAGTGGGAAAAGGGAGTGAACGGGTAGACCTAAATTTAGGTATACAAATATGGAGAGACAACAGGGAATTAGTAAAATGTAAACTGATTTATTGTATAATTTAACACAAGGTTTAAAAATTATAGATAAAAACAAAACAAAAAACCTCTGCGTGGAGGGATTGTTGAGAGGATCCTGGTGAGGAACTTAGGGACAGAAGGGGAGACTTAGGACCTGTTAGGAATACAAAATGACAGGAATGAATGCAGGTCAACTGATAATAGGAATAATGAGGATTATTTTACTAATTCCCCGTTGTGTCTCTCCATATTTGTATACCTAAATTTAGGTCTACCCATTCACTCCCTTTTCTCACTCATCCAGTAAGCGCGGTAGTTTTTTAATTATTTCTTCTTTTAGACAGGTTTACGCGGACCCTGCCAACTGCCTGCAGCTTTCATCCCCCCTCCCTTTTTATAGTTCACAGATATTATCAGTCCTGTGTCCCCTCCCCGGCATCACCTCCATACTGAGTTAACACAGCCCCTTTCCCATTCCTTATAACTGGTTTTTATGTTTTGCCTCCTTCACACAATAAAACCAATTTTATAGTAAAATAAATTGATTTTGCATCTCTATATTCTAAGAGCTATAGCTTTTTCATTTTTCCTCTGACAAAGTTGTATGGCAGCTTATTTTTTGCAGGATTAGATGACCTATTCAAGGATATATTTATTTATATTTGACTTATTGATCACATTTTATTCCACTTTTTTTCTGGGGGTCTGATGAAAAAAAAAAAAAAGCCTCATTTATGCCACTTTTTATGGTGTTCACTGCAGGAGTTAACTGCAGACAGTTATAGTTCGGGTAGTTCTGGAAGCGGCAATACCAAAAAAGAGAATTTTGTTTACTTACCGTAAATTCTTTTTCTTATAGTTCCGTAATGGGAGACCCAGACCATGGGTGTATAGCTTCTGCCTCCGGAGGACACACAAAGTACTACACTAAAAAGTGTAGCTCCTCCCTCCGAGCATATACACCCCCTGGATAACCAAATATAGCCAGTTTAGTGCAAAAGCTGAAGGAGAATAGCCACCCACAAGTAGATATAGAGCAAAAAACCGGAACAACCCGAGCCTCTGTCTACAACAACAGCCGGTGATAACACGCGGAACAAGAAACTGCCAACAGGCAACAGGGAGGGTGCTGGGTCTCCCATTATGGAACTATAAGAAAAAGAATTTATGGTAAGTAAACAAAATTCTCTTTTTCTTTATCGTTCCTATGGGAGACCCAGACCATGGGACGTCTCAAAGCAGTCCATAGGTGGGAAATAAACAGAAAACTGAGAAGTAAGCAAAACCTAACTTCACAAATGGGCGACAGCCGCCTGAAGGATGCGTCTGCCCAAGCTCGCATCTGCCGAAGCATGAGCATGCACTTGGTAGTGCTTCGAAAAGGTGTGCAGACTAGACCAAGTGGCAGCCTGACAGACCTGCTGAGCCGTAGCCTGGTGCCTGAAAGCCCAAGAGGCACCGACAGCTCTGGTCGAGTGTGCCTTGATCCCCGGCGGGGGAGGCACCTGAGTACACTGGTAGGCATCGGATATGGCCGACCTAATCCAACGAGCTAGGGTCGGTTTAGAAGCCGAGAGACCCTTGCGCTGACCTATGGTCAGCACAAAAAGAGAGGTGCACCGCCTAAGAACAGTGGTGCGTGACACATAGATCCGGAGCGCCCGCACCAGATCTAAAGTATGCAACACTTTCTCAAAGCGATGAACAGGAGCCGGACAAAAGGAAGGCAATGAAATGTCCTGGTTAAGGTGGAAAGGAGACACCAACTTAGATAGAAAGTCCGGAGTCGGACGGAGAACCACCTTGTCTTGATGAAAAACCAAAAAAGGTGACTCCGAAGAGAGCGCAGCCAAATCAGAGACTCTCCTGAGAGAAGTTATGGCCACCAGAAAGACGACTTTCTGTGAAAGTCGAAACAAAGAAACCTCCCTAAGAGGCTCAAAGGGGGGTTTCTGTAAGGCCGTGAGGACCAGATTAAGGTCCCAGGGATCCAAAGGCCGCCGGTAAGGTGGAATGATGTGAGATGCGCCCTGCATGAAGGTGCGCACCTGAGCCAGGCGGGCGATACGCCGCTGGAACAACACTGACAGAGCCGAGACCTGTCCCTTAAGGGAATTGAGGGATAGTCCTAGCTGCAGACCGGACTGTAGAAAGGACAGGATGGTCGGCAAGGAAAAAGGCCAAGGGGCATGGCCGGAAGAACGACACCAGGACAGGAAAATTCTCCAAGTCCTGTGGTAAATTTTGGCCGAGGAAGACTTCATAGTGTCATAGTGGAGATGACTTCGGGAGGAATGCCGGAAGCCGTCAGGATCCAGGACTCAAGAGCCACGCCGTCAATCTGAGAGCTGCAGAATTCTGGCGGAAAAACGGACCTTGTGAGAAAAGGTCTGGGCGGTCCGGGAGATGCCACGGCACCTCTACGGACAGACGGAGCAGGTCTGGTTACCAAGCTCGCCTGGGCCAGTCTGGAGCAATGAGTATGACCCGACGGCCCTCCATTCTGATCTTGCGCAGGAGAGCTAGAGGGGGAAACACGTAAGACAGACGGAACTGGGACCAATCCTGAACCAGCGCGTCCGCTGCAAAGGCCTGAGGATCGTGGGAGCGAGCCACGTAAACCGGGACCTTGTTGTTGTGCCGGGATGCCATTAGATCCACTTCCGGAGTGCCCCACTTGCGGCAGATCGACTGGAACACTGCCGGATGCAGAGCCCACTCGCCGCTGTCCACGGTTTGACGGCTGAGATAATCTGCCTCCCAGTTTTCTACGCCTGGGATGTGGACTGCGGATATGGTGGACTTGGAGTCCTCCGTCCACTGAAGGATGCGTTGAACCTCCAACATTGCCAGGCGGCTGCGAGTCCCGCCCTGGTGATTGATGTAGGCAACTGCTGTCGCGTTGTCTGACTGGACTCGAATGTGCTTGCCCGCCAACAGGTGGTGAAAGGCTACGAGAGCTAGGAGCACAGCTCTGATTTCCAGCACATTGATCGAGAGGGCTGATTCGGACGGAGTCCAAGTGCCCTGTGCTCGGTGGTGGAGAAATACTGCTCCCCAGCCGGATAGACTGGCATCCGTGGTGAGGATCACCCAGGACGGGGTCAGGAAGGAGCGTCCCTGAGACAGAGAGAGGGGCCGAAGCCACCACTGAAGAGAGCTCCTGGTGTGTGGCGACAGAGCCACCAACCTGTGCAAGGAAGAAGTCCGCTTGTCCCAACAGCGGAGAATGTCCAGCTGCAGAGGACGCAGATGGAACTGGGCAAAGGGAACCGCTTCCATTGACGCCACCATCTGACCCAGCACCTGCATGAGGTGCCTGATGGAATGACGGCGGGGCCTCAAAAGAGAGCGCACCGCCAGATGGAGGGACTGCTGTTTGACTAAGGGCAGCTTGACAAGTGCCGGCAGAGTCTCGAATTGCATCCCTAGGTACGTGAGTTTTTGGGTCGGGGTCAGAGTGGACTTGGGCAGATTGACAAGCCACCCGAATTGAACAAGAGTGGCGAGAGTGAGCGAGACACTCCGCTGACAGTCTGCACTGGATGAAGCCTTGACAAGAAGGTCGTCCAGGTAAGGAATCACTGCCAACCCCTGGAGGTGCAGAACCGCAACCACTGCTGCCATGACCTTGGTGAATACTCGAGGGACCGTGGCTAACCCGAAGGGGAGAGCCACGAATTGGAAATGATCCTCTCCGATTGCAAAATGTAGCCAACGCTGGTGTGAAACTGCAATTGGCACATGCAGATAGGCATCTCTGATGTCGATGGATGCCAGGAAATCTCCTTGGGTCATTGAGGCAATGACTGATCGCAGAGACTCCATGCGAAAATGCCGCACCTGAACATGCTTGTTGAGAAGCTTGAGATCCAGGATGGGCCGGAAGGAACCGTCCTTTTTGGGGACTAGGAAGAGATTTGAGTAGAAACCTCTGAACCGTTCCCTGGCGGGAACCGGTACAATTACTCCGTTGGCCTGCAAGGATGCCACGGCCTGAGAGAAGGCGGCGGCCTTGGAGCAGGGGGGAGTTGACAGAAAAAATCTGTTTGGCGGGCTGGAAGAGAACTCTATCCTGTAGCCGTGGGAGATGATATCCCGCACCCACTGATCGGAGACGTGTTGAAACCACACGTCGCCAAAGTGGGAGAGCCTGCCACCGACCAAGGACGTTGCTGGCTCGGCCAGATAGTCAAGAGGAGGCTGCCTTGGTGGCAGCAGCTCCTGCGGACTTTTGTGGACGCGGCTTCTTGCGCCAGGTGGGCTTCTGGTCCTTGGCTGAGTTAGTGGACGAGGCCGAGGGCTTAGAGGACGACCAGTTAGAGGAACGAAAGGAACGAAACCTTGACTGGTTCCTGCCCTGGACAGGTTTCCTGGTTTTAGTCTGTGGCAAGGAAGTACTCTTCCCGCCAGTAGCCTCCTTAATAATTTCATCCAGTTGTTCACCGAACAGCCTGGACCCAGCAAATGGGAGCCCAGCAAGGTACTTCTTTGAGGAAGCATCTGCCTTCCACTCTCGAAGCCACAAGATCCTGCGGATAGCGAGGGAATTAGCGGAAGCCACCGCAGTGCGGTGAGAGGCCTCCAGCATGGCAGACATGGCGTAGGCTGAAAAGGCTGAAGCCTGGGAAGTTAAGGCAACCAATTCAGGCATAGAGTCCCTAGTGAGGGAATGCATCTCCTCTAGGGAAGCAGAGATGGCTTTGAGAGCCCACACTGCTGCAAAGGATGGGGAGAACGAGGCCCCTGCCGCCTCATAGACAGACTTGGCCAGAAGGTCAACCTGGCGGTCAGTGGGATCCTTAAGTGAGGTGCCATCAGCCACAGATACAACTGTCCGGGCTGAGAGTCTAGACACCGGAGGGTCTACCTTTGGTGAGTGAGCCCACTCCTTGACCACCTCTGGTGGAAAAGGAAAACGGTCATCAGAACCACGCTTTGGGAAGAGTTTGTCAGGACAGGCTCTGGGCTTGGACACAGTGGCCTGAAAACTGGAGTGGTTAAAGAACACACTCCTTGTTCTCTTAGGCGAGGTAAACTGGTGCTTTTCTGCCAGAGAGGGTTGCTCCTCTGATACTGGCGGATTGAGGTCCAGTACAGAATTAATGGACGCAATCAAATCACTAACATCTGTATCACCCTCGGTCAGATCAATGGGGCACATGGAGGTAGCGTCCGAGCCCCCAGTAAAGACATCCTCCTCGTCCTGCGAGTCGGCTCGTGAATCGGAGCCGCGGGACGAGGAAGGAGAGGGGACCCTGCGTCTCCTTTTAGGAGGACGGGGTCTGGGAGCAGATGAAGAATCCTCTGTGAGCTCTGCAGAGCGAGCCGAAGCAGCAGAGGCGCCCTGAGAAGGGGGCTGATGCATGCTCAGCAGAGTCCGGGACAACTCTCCCATGGAGTCGGCAAAGGACTGGGAGATAGACTTAGAAAACAATTCTACCCAAGCCGGGGGTTCAGTCACCGGGGCCGGAGCAGCCGGAGGGACCACTGGGGAGACTCCAGGCTGAGGCACCACCATGTTAGAGCAGGCATCACAATGAGGATATGTGCTCGGTTCACGCAGTACGAGCTTACATGCAGTGCATATTGAGTACAGCCTTGCAGCCTTGCTCCTAGTGTGAGACATACTGCTGAGGTGGGGGCTCTGCAGTAAAGAACACACTCCTTCAGAATGACCCCCAAAGAGTGTATAAGAAGGTCCACAACCAGAGGTTGTGGCTTACCAGACCGTTTTGTGTGCCCTCCGGATCCCACAGCTCGGACCCCCAGACAGGTTGCAGAGATGCAGCAGCCAGCGCCGATCAGTGTGAGAACGCTGATAAAATGGCGCCGGAGCGAGGAGGGGGGGGGCCTAGTCCAAGAGCGGGAACCGGAGGGCCAAGGAGATATACAGGGGAGGGAAACATCTCTTCAGAGAGGAGTGTCCTCCACTGTGCCGAACGGCCGGTGGGCGGCGCCGCACTGTCCCTCTGCATGACTGACATGCAGGGGCAGTGAAAACGAAAGTAGGCCGCAGCCGAAGCCGGGGCCTAAATTTTACAATGCGGCCGGCGCGCAGGCACCCTTGGCGCGGTTCTCAGGTGAAAACCAGAGAACCGGACGGAAATGTCACCAAAGTAAACTGACACACTCTCCCCAACAATAAAGATGGAAAAGACAATAATAAGGGACAAGGAGTGTCTTTAACCACTCCAGTTTTCAGGCCACTGTGTCCAAGCCCAGAGCCTGTCCTGACAATAATGTCTCAAATACTTAGCTTGTGAGACGCAGGGCCAGGTCCCTGAGGGATGAGTGCTCCGTCCGGCAGGGTCCTGAAAGGGCTGCGGATGGAGACCGGTCTCCTGCAAAGCAGTGAGAACCGTGCTGGCTCCCACCTTCAAGCCAGAGCCCGAGGGATGGTGAAGGAGCGCGGCATGTAAGGCTCCAGCCTTGAAATCAACCTTAACAACACCGCCGACACAGTGGGGTGAGAAGGGACATGCCGGGGGTCCAGCTTGGACCCGCTTTTCTTCAAACTCTTTAAAATCAAAAATCAGATGAGAATGCATGTGTGGATGTGTGCCTCCTGAACACAAAGCATTGAACTGGCTATATTTGGTTATCCAGGGGGTGTATATGCTCGGAGGGAGGAGCTACACTTTTTAGTGTAGTACTTTGTGTGTCCTCCGGAGGCAGAAGCTATACACCCATGGTCTGGGTCTCCCATAGGAACGATGAAGAAATAGGTGCCCCGTTTTCTATTTACTTTATAAATATGTGTGTTTATTAGTAAAATGTGCTTTTCATTTTTTTTGCCATTTGTGGATTTTTAAAATATACAGATTATATATATATATTATATATATATACACACACACACACACACACACACACACACACACACACACACACATATACACACACACATACACATACATACAGTGCCTACAAGTAGTATTCAACCCCCTGCAGATTTAGCAGGTTTACACATTCGGAATTAACTTGGCATTGTGACATTTGGACTGTAGATCAGTCTGGAAGTGTGAAATGCACTGCAGCAAAAAAGAATGTTATTTCTTTTATTATTTTTTTTTTAAATTGTGAAAAGTTTATTCAGAGGGTCATTTATTATTCAACCCCTCAAACCACAAGAATTCTGTTTGGTTCCCCTAAAGTATTAAGAAGTATTTCAGGCACAAAGAACAATGAGGTTCACATGTTTGGATTAATTATCTCTTTTTCCAGCCTTTTCTGACTAATTAAGACCCTCCCCAAACTTGTGAACAGCACTCATACTTGGTCAACAAGGGAAAGACAAGGAGCATTCCAAGGCTATCAGAGACAAGATCGTGGAGGGTCACAAGGCTGGCAAGGGGTACAAAACCCTTTCCAAGGAGTTGGGCCTACCTGTCTCCACTGTTGGGAGCATCATCCGGAAGTGGAAGGCTTATGGAACTACTGTTAGCCTTCCACGGCCTGGACAGCCTTTGAAAGTTTCCACCCTCGCCGAGGCCAGGCTTGTCCGAAGAGTCAAGGCTAACCCAAGGACAACAAGGAAGGAGCTCCGGGAAGATCTCATGGCAGTGGGGACATTGGTTTCAGTCAATACCATAAGTAACGTACTCCACCGCAATGGTCTCCGTTCCAGACGAGCCTGTAAGCTACCTTTACTTTCAAAGCGTCATGTCAAGGCTCGTCTACAGTTTGCTCATGATCACTTGGAGGACTCTGAGACAGACTGGTTCAAGGTTCTCTGGTCTGATGAGACCAAGCTCGAGATCTTTGGTGCCAACCACACACGTGACATTTGGAGACTGGATGGCACTGCATACGACCCCAAGAATACCATCCCTACAGTCAAGCATGGTGGTGGCAGCATCATGCTGTGGGGCTGTTTCTCAGCCAAGGGGCCTGGCCATCTGGTCCGCATCCATGGGAAGATGGATAGCACGGCCTACCTGGAGATTTTGGCCAAGAACCTCCGCTCCTCCATCAAGGATCTTAAGATGGGTCGTCATTTCATCTTCCAACTAGACAACGATCCAAAGCACACAGCCAAGAAAACCAAGGTCTGGTTCAAGAGGGAAAAAAACAAGGTGTTGCAGTGGCCTAGTCAGTCTCCTGACCTTAACCCAATTGAAAACTTGTGGAAGGAGCTCAAGATTAAAGTCCACATGAGACACCCAAAGAACCTAGATAACTTGGAGAAGATCTGTATGGAGGAGTGGGCCAAGATAACTCCAGAGACCTGTGCCGGCCTGATCAGGTCTTATAAAAGACGATTATTAGCTGTAAATGCAAACAAGGGTTATTCCACAAAATATTAAACCTAGGGGTTGAATAATAATTGACCCACACTTTTATGTTGAAAATTTATTGAAATTTAACTGAGCAACATAACTTGTTGGTTTGTAAGATTTATGCATCTGTTAATAAATCCTGCTCTTGTTTGAAGTTTGCAGGCTCTAACTTATTTTTTGCATCTTATCAAACCTGCAGGGGGTTGAATACTACTTGTAGGCACTGTACATACATATATATATATATATATATATATATATATATATTTGTATTAGTCTGATCACAGGTGTTATGCATTGCAATGCACAAAGATGGCAATGCATTACACCTGGCAGCTTTAGGGCTCACTCACAATAGCGTTTATGATGGATGAGTGCAATGCGAGAAAACCATGCATTGCTCTGACCAATGTTAATCAATGATGCAGATTAGATAGAGATTTTTTTCTTACGACGATTTTTCTCATGTGTGTGAAACATCAGACTGCACGGATATCATCGAGAGCAGTCCAAATATATGCAGAGACAGACAATGGAGAAGATACAGACATTAATCTTTCCTGCTCCTCATGTGATCAAATGCAAGGGCATTGCAAGCACAGTGAATGAAACTCTGCTCTTGCTCGAAGCAGAGTTGGAGCTGAATGTCATTAGCATAGCTCATCCAATGCTCTCGCATTGGATGCCATACACTGGTGTAACCCTTGCCTAAAGGCCCTGTCACACACAGAGATAAATCTGTGGCAGATCTGTGGTTGCAGTGAAATTGTGGACAATCAGTGCCAGGTTGGTGGCTGTGTACAAATGGAACAATATGTCCATGATTTCACTGCAACCACAAATCTGCCAAAGATTTATCTCTGTGTGTGACAGGGCCTTTACTGTGATAGATTGCCTGTTAGACCATGCTGCTGTCATGGTCTAACAGGCCACCGTAGCCAGTAACCAGAAAATCACTTGACCTTGAGTTGCTAATGCAACAATCAGGACCCCGTGATCACGTCGCAGGGATCCTGATCGGGTCACAGACAATGCCCCCTCCCTCTCCCAGCCTCCTAATTGCTGCAATCACTATTGCAAATAGGAGATTAAACAACCAGGGTGGTACAGGCACCAACAATGGCTGTGAGATCTGGGTCTTGGCTATCACTTAAGCAAACCTCTAGGCGGCGATCGTGCTTGCACAGCTCCTTTGTCTGCATGATCGGCAGGACGTACTGGTGCTGTGGGAACGCACCAAAATATAGGACATTGCAGTACATTCAATGTCGGGAAAGGGTGAATATTAACATTTTAATATTAGAATAAAAGGTATGTTTTAAATTCACTTATAAAATAAAAACAAAGAAAAAAAAAACAAAACAGTTGCTGAAATCCATTTTCTTTACTGCTACTACAGAGCCGGTCTGTAAGCCCCCGTGCACTGCACCCTCAATCAAATATATTTCCTCCTGGTGAGCTGATTTGGTATTTGGTTGTTTCACATTAGCTACCTTGCTGCCAGCTCTTGTATCACCGCGATAGAATCAGATGTGATTTCTATTTCTTACCGTATGAAAGTAATCAATTGCACTTTCAAAGTTTCCCATTAAACTATGAATGTATCCAATTGCAGAATAAGTTGAAGCGTTTTGGGGTATTAGAACCAGGGCCTGGCGATGATATTCCAAAGCATCTTCATACTTTCTACATTTAAGGAGAAAAAAAATAATCAGATTAAATATAATTTCATATTTACAGTGAAACAATTAATGTAATGAAGGTTGGAAATGTAATATGTGCATTTATAACATGATGGAAATTGGTTTCCTTAACCTCTACATGACACATGACGTACTGGGTACGTCATGGATCGTGTTTGGTTAATCCCCACGGGTTGCCATGGGCAGTCCGCGGCGATCCGCGCACATCTCAGCTGATTTCAACAGCTGAGATGTGTGCCTGCCAGGCGTGAGTGGAATCGCGTTCCACCCGCACCTATTAACCCCTTACATCTCGCTGCCAAAATCTGACAGTGAGATGTAAATGTGCGCCACCATAAGGATAACTTACCCACCCCCATCGGAAGTCACGTGTCATGATCACGTGACTTCCGGTGGTTGCCATGGTAGCGCAGGGTCATGTGATGACTCTTGTAGCTATCATGAGTCGCTTTCTCTCACTGCCGGCAGAGGGCAGTGTGTGAGAGTAAAGACACTTTTCTCCAGATCTCGGCTGTGTAGCTGTGATCTGGAGAAATGGAAGAGCGATCAGACTGCTGATCGTTATTAGTCCCCTAGGGGACCTAGTAAAATAAAATAAAAAAAAAGTTAAAAAAAGTTTTAAAAAACCCTAAAAGTTCAAATCACCCCCCATTCGGCCCATTGAAAATTAAAGGGTTACAAAAATAAAAAATATACACATATTTGGTGTTGTCGTGTTCAAAAACGCCCAATCTATCAAAATATAAAATAAATTAATCTGATCGGTAAACGGCGTAGCGGCAAAAAAAATCCAAATGCTAAAATTAAGTTTTTCGGTCGCTGCAAATTTTGCGCAAAATGCAACCACTGGCGATCAAAATGTAGCATCTGTGCAAAAATGGTACCATTAAAAATGTCATCTCGAGATGCAAAAAATAAGCCATCACTGAGCCATAGATCCCGAAAAATGAAAACAATAAGGGTTTCGGAAAATGGCGCTAAAAGTGCACCACTTTTTTGTTGGACAAATTTGTGATTTTTTTTTAACCCCTTAGATAAAAGTAAGCCTATACATGTTTGATGTCTACAAACTCGTACCGACCAGAAAAATCACACCAACACATCAGTTTTATCCTATAGAGAACATGGTGAATAAAATATCCCAAAACTATTGTGCAATCACATTTTTTTGGCAGTTTTTCTGCACTTGAACTTTTTTTTATGTTTTCCAGTACTCTATATGGTAAAACTCATGGTTTCATATAAAAGTACAGCTCGTCCCGCAAAAAAACAATGCCTTATATAGCAAGATTGATGGAAAAATAAAAAAAAGTTACAGCTCTCAGAAGAAGGGGAGCAAAGAAAAAAACAAAAACAAAACAAAAAACAAAAAACAGAAAATTGCCCGGGGGTGAAGTGGTTAAGGTATGTGTTTTTACTTTAATCAATAGTGGGGGCTCTCTGACATGTCATCTTTGTAATCTTGTCCTCCTATTTTCAGATAGGTGACATGACCTTAGGGGCACTTTTCACACAACGGCATCGCAAGCCGATGCTTGCGATGCCGAGCGTGATAGTCTCCGCCCCCGTCGCAGCAGCGATATCTTTTGATAGCAGCCGTAGCGAACATTATCGCTACGGCAGCTTCACTTGGACTCACCTGCCTTGCGACGTCGTTCTGGCCGGCGACCCGCCTCCTTATTAAGGGGGCGGGTTGTGCGGCGTCATAGCAACGTCACACGGCAGGCGACCAATAGAAGTGGAGGGGCGGAGATGAGCGGGACGTAAACATCCCGCCCACCTCTGTCATTCCGCATAGCCGGCGTGAGCTGCAGGATGCAGGTAGGAGATGTTTCTCGCTCCTGCGGCTTCACACACAGCGATGTGTGCTGCCGCAGGAACGAGGAACAACATCGTACCTGTCGCAGTCGTGTAATTATGGAATTCCCAGACACTACACCGATGATACGATTACGACGATTTTGCGCTCGTTAATCGTATCATCTAGGATTTACACACTACGATGTCGAGTGCGACGCTGGATGTGCGTCACTTTCGACACGACCCCTCCGACATCGCACCTGCGATGTTGTAGTGTGCAAAGTGCCCCTTACTCTTTGAATAGGATGTTTCATTCTCAAAGGAAATTTCAAGGCCAGAATCCAGTGACAGGAAGTTGTTTTTATTTGCAATTCACCCCTAGTGAATCTCTGAATTGCAGATCTAGATGAACATAGCAGACTTGGCTTTTGGCCTCTACAGTATTTTGATATGCTATTCTCATTATGAATCCCAGGGAGGAAATACATATGGTAACTATTACAGGGACAGCTGTGTACTGCCCCTGTGAGGGTGGGAGCTAATGTGACCCTAGGGTGAGAAAATCTATAATGTGAGGGACTAGTAGGGTCAAGTTGAAACCTCTAGAGACCTCGATGTGATTACAGGTGCCCATGTGTCCTGCCATTAGGATCCACTAAATGGGTGAGCCTATTCCATTTATTAATACTCTTTTCCACTGAAGGCATTTTTGTTTGCCACATATCAGTACTTAGTGTTAATTTGACCACTACTTTGTCGTAAGCTTTACTATGCAGTTTTGCTTGGTTGGGTGTTTTGAAGTGGGATTGCTTTCAGTCCCCTGACACTAGTGTACAAACACCTACATACACATTTGTGTGGATATCATCTTTTAACACGTAACTGATTTGATAAAGTGTGTCCCCAGTGGGATATTTAAATTTTTTTTCCACATTTTTAACTAGTGGCTATTTTTAACCAATTATGTTAAAAGTTATAGTTTATCGATTTCACTATAATGCAAGTTATTAAAAGTAGCGGTGTTTCAATAGCAACTAATTGAATCACTTTTATTCATAATAATATTAGGTCCACTGTCGGCAAGGGGTTAAAGTCTATGGATCAGAAAGCTATCATATTTACAAAAGACAAAATAAACTAATTTCATAGTCAAATAGGAGACTAAAGGGTGCTTTAGACGCTGCGACATCGCTAGCGATCTCGTTAGCGATGTAACATGCCAGATCGCAGATACGATTTGCCAAGATCGCACATGTGACCGGCGCTACAAAAATGACCTATGTGCGATCTCGGCAAATCGTATCTGCAATCTGGCATGTCATATTGCTAACAAGATCGCTAGCGATGTCGCAGCGTGTAAAGCACCCTTTAGACGTGTAAAGGGCACATTTTTATGGTCCAATTCATTAAGGTGTTTCTGGCAAAATTCTGACATAAAACACCTTAAACAAAAACAAAACAAAAGGTGTGCGAGATAGCACCAGTTACCCCTATCTCTCCCGGTCTCACAAAACTGATGAAAGGAGAGCTAACACTGATTCACAGACCAAAAAACTCCTTAATTATATAAAAATTAGTTTTATTAACAGAAGCAATTAGATACAAAATACTTCCACAATACATACAAAACAATTCATTTAGTGCCAACTAATCAATAGAAACATGTATCCCCCCTCCAATTCTATCTCTACGTATTTGCCCTATTTGGCAGCAAAAAGATTCTTTTGTATTTTGTATCTAATTGCTTCTGTTAATAAAACTAATTTTTATATAATTAAGGAGTTTTTTAGTCTGTGAATCACCCTACCTCTCCTGCCATTTTCCCCTAGACATGGAGACAGACATCACATGCAGTCACACAGTAGTTATTATATTTACTGTATTTATTGTATTTACTTGAGTTTTCGTCGGACATGACCTAAATTGTTCAGCAAAGGTTCCCATTTATCAACTGTAACCTGGAAGAAAAAGGCAAAACATTATCTTATTAAAACGGTCCTCATCCAAATGCCCATGCGGAGACTCAATCAGCATTAATAGGAGTTATTGTACCTCATTGCCAATTGCTCGAATTTTTTCAAGTGCTTCAAGGAACCATTTCTCAGCAGTTTTCCAGCTGCAAATTAGAAACAGAAGTGAAAATCCAAAAGTACAATAGAAAAGCGATCGTAAGAAGGGCAAGCAGAAAGGCTCAGACTTACTCTCCATTTTGAAATGCCACCACGCCAACTTCATGCATCACAAATGGATCTTCTGGTGCGATACTCAATGCTTGGCTAAAAAATCGTTCTGCTAGCTTAGAATTATTTGTGAGCCCATACTCCAGTCCAATATACAACATTGGCAGATGACATCTAAAAGAGTTAAAAAAAAAAAAAAAGTAAATATAAGTTATTGACGGCTTCAACAAAAGAAAACATTTATAATAAATTGTTTTTGCAAATAAGAAATGTCTAAACAAGATTGTCTGACTTTGTACTGACCCGAAGTTAGGGGTGACTGAGCCTCATATGCATGGGCATCCTTTGATATGTGGACAATAAGCAAAGCCTCTTTTTCCAGATTACTGGAATCTCCATTAATCAGAAGTGATTATAGACGTATAAACTGTCACAGTCTAATCCTGCAAATCAAAAGGGTCCATAGAGCCTCTGTTATGAGTCTCGACACGGAAAATAGCCAGATATCCCTTCGGGAAGGACCTAGCCAAGGAGTGGCTCTTTTTAGGAGACCACCGTATTAAGTGGCCATTTTAGTCAATATGCAGCTCAATATCCAGGGGTCCAGGGGGCAATGCACCTAGGACCACCTTGCTGGTCTACTAGGCATTGCTCCCATCTAGCCAGAATCCTACTCCACACTGATGAGGGGCAATACCCCGAAACAGCTGTCTGTGGATGGATACCTGGCCTTGGTATTTCCCTTGTCATATCTTTAAACTCGTCAAGAGTTGGATATTGACTAAAAGGGCCACTTAATATGGTGGTTATGGTGGTCTCCTAAAAAGAGCCACTCCTTGGCTAGGTCCTTCCCGGAGGGATATCTGGCTATTTTCTGTGTCGAGACTCCTAACAGAGGTTCCATGGACCCTTTTGATTTGCATACTTCCCAGGGGGCAATGTACCTAGGATTTCACTGTGTTGAGCGCCTTCGCTGGCTCCCAGCAGTGTTTTCTCTGGCTGGTCTCCCCGAGATCAGTGATTTTTTTGTCTTGACAGTCTAATCCTGAAAGTCTTCAAATCAAGAAACATTTCTTTGTCGCTCCATTGGGAGACCCAGACAATTGGGTGTATAGCTTATGCCTCCGGAGGTCACACAAAGCATTACACTTAAAAGTGTAAACCCCTCCCCTCTGCCTATACACCCTCCCGTGCATCACGGGCTCCTCAGTTTTATTGCTTTGTGGAAGGAGGCACACATCCACGCAAGCTCCACATTTTAGTCAGCAGCAGCTGCTGACTATATCGGATGGAAGAAAAGTGGGCCCATACAGGGCCCCCAGCATGCTCCCTTCTCACCCCACTCGGGTCGGTGGTGCTGTTAAGGTTGAGGTACCCATTGTGGGTACATAGGCAGGAGCCACATGCTGTTTTCCTTCCCCATCCCTTAGGGGCTCTGGGTGAAGTGGGATCCTGACCAGTCACCAGGCGCTGGGACCGCGCTCCCTCCGCAGCCCCTGGGGGAATCTGCTGGACAGGAGCCGGGTATCATCAGGGACAAGGCCCTGCGACTCTGAGGTACTCTGTGTCCCCTTGGGGACGGCGCATAGTGCGCCTGGGTAATGGACACTGCAGCAGCTGCTGGGTGTGTTAGTGCGCCGGGACTACCGCGCTGGCCGCGCTTGTTTGCCGGCCGCGCTTATAACTTTAGTCCCCGGCTTTTGCGGCCTAGTGCCGCATATTCCCGCCCCCGGGCCTGCCAGTCAGGGGTAAGGGCGGGACGCTGCACTGGACGTCAGCGCTGAGGGCAGGAGCATACTTTGTATCCTCCTCCCCCCTCACTGAGCACCGTGGGGCACCAGATTCCCGCACTTTTACAGGCACGCCCACGGCCCCCTCCTCCTCTCTGAACGCCGGCAGCCATTGCTACAAGACGCTGGAGAACTTCAGAGGGGAGACAACTGAGCTCTACAGCTCTGGGAGGCCCAGGCAGGGATCTGGTGGTCACACAACCGCTGGGAGCGGTCGGTAAGCCGCACCTGTTACTAGGTGCTGGTCCCCCTGGGTGCCGAATTGTATATTTATATGCTTATAGTGTATACATTTACTCTTTACGGCCTCACTGTTAGCGTTTGGCTATATACCCTCACTGATTATTCTAAGAGGAGAAACAGCATGTCGTCCGCAAAAAGCAAGGGTACCAAAGCACAGGCTTACTTTGCAACCTGTACCTCATGTGCGGCAATGCTTCCTGCAGGTTCCACCTACCCTCATTGTGTGCAATGCTCGGCCCCTGTGACACTCACTCAGCCGGAGCCTCAGCCACTGGTGGGACCCCCGGCCCAGGTGGAACCTCCGGCCCCCACTGTCCAGGTGACAGGGACAGAGTTTGCAGTATTTGCTGACAAACTTTCTGAGTCTATGGATAGATGGTCTGCTAAGATACTGGAAGCTTTGCAGTCCAGACCTGTAACACAGGCCCCGGGCACTGTTGATTCATTGCCCCCATGCCCCCCTCGGTCGGAGCAGCAAAGAGCTCCTGGGTCAACTCATAGGTCCCAAGGGGAGGACTCCGACACGGACCGCAGTCCCAGACCGACGAAGCGGGCTCGCTGGGAGCGTCCCTCGACTTCATCACACTGTTCAGGGTCTCAGCATGAGGACTCTCTGGAGGATGAAGCAGATGCGGCAGATCAGGACTCTGATCCTGACGCCGCGCTCAACCTTGATACGCCTGAAGGGGACGCCATAGTAAACGACCTTATAGCGTCAATCAATCAGGTGTTGGATCTTTCTCCTCCACCCCTTCCGATTGAGGAGTCAGCTTCTCAGCAGGAGAAATTTCATTTTAGGTTTCCCAAACGTACACGGAGTGTGTTTCTTGATCACTCCGACTTCAAAGACGCAGTCCAGAAGCACCGAGCTTTTCCGGATAAGCGCTTTACTAAGCGACTTCATGACACACGTTATCCCTTCCCCCCTGACGTAGTCAAGGGTTGGGCCCAGTGTCCCAAGGTGGATCCTCCAGTCTCTAGACTGGCGGCCAGATCCATAGTTGCAGTGGCAGATGGTGCATCACTAAAGGATGCCACTGACAGGCAGATAGAGCTCCTGATGAAATCCATCTATGAGGCTATCGGCGCGTCCTTTGCTCCGGCATTTGCTGCCGTATGGGCACTACAAGCTATCTCAGCTTGTCAGTCTGAGATTAATGCACTCACACGAGCCGCGACTCCGCAGGTTGTGTCATTAACCTCTCAGGCGTCGGCGTTTGCGTCCTACGCCATGAATGTGGTACTAGACTCTGCGAGCCGTACAGCGGTAGCATCCGCCAATTCAGTGGCAGTCCGCAGGGCGATGTGGCTACGTGAATGGAAGGCAGACTCTGCTTCCAAGAAATTTTTAACCGGTTTGCCGTTTTCTGGCGACCGCCTGTTTGGCGAGCAATTGGATGAAATCATTAAACAATCCAAGGGTAAGGACTCGTCCTTACCCCAGTCCAAACCTAACAGACCTCAACAACGGAAGGTACAATCGAGGTTTCGGTCCTTTCGGCCCTCAGGCAGGTCTCAATTCTCCTCGTCCAACAGGCCTCAAAAGGATCAGAGGAACTCTGATTCATGGCGGTCTAAGGCACGTCCTAAAAAGACCGCCGGAGGAACCGCTCCCAAAGCGGCCTCCTCATGACTTGCGGACTCCCCAAACCGCATCCTCGGTCGGTGGCAGGCTCTCCCGCTTTTGCGACGCCTGGTTCCCACATGTCCAAGACCGATGGGTGAGAGACATTCTGTCTCACGGTTACAGGATAGAGTTCAATTCTCGTCCTCCGATTCGTTTCTTCAGAACATCTCCGCCCCCCGAGCGAGCCGATGCTCTTCTGCAGGCGGTGAACTCTCTGAAGGCAGAAGGAGTAGTTATCCCCGTTCCCCTTCAGCAATGGGGTCACGGTTTTTACTCCAACTTGTTTGTCGTACCAAAAAAGGACGGATCTTTCCGTCCCGTCCTGGACCTCAAACTGCTCAACAAACACGTGAAAACCAGATGATTCCGGATGGAATCTCTCCGCTCTGTCATCGCCTCGATGTCCCAAGGAGACTTCCTGGCATCAATAGACATCAGGGATGCTTATCTCCACGTGCCGATTGCACCAGAGCATCAGCGCTTCCTGCGTTTCGCCATCGGGGACGAACACCTTCAGTTCGTGGCATTGCCTTTCGGCCTGGCAACAGCCCCACGGGTCTTCACCAAGGTCATGGCAACAGTGGTTGCAGTCCTACACTCTCAGGGACACTCAGTGATCCCTTACTTGGACGATCTTCTTGTCAAGGCCCCCTCTCGGGTGGCATGCCAACACAGCCTGAACATTGCTCTGGAGACACTCCAGAGGTTCGGGTGGATCATCAATTTCCCAAAGTCAAAACTGACACCGACACAATCGCTGACATATCTCGGGATGGAGTTTCACACTCTCCCAGCGATAGTGAAACTTCCGCTGGACAAACAACGATCACTACAGACAGGGGTGCGATCTCTCCTCCGAGCCCAGTCGCACCCCTTGAGACGCCTCATGCACTTCCTAGGGAAGATGGTGGCAGCAATGGAGGCAGTTCCATTTGCACAGTTTCATCTGCGTCCTCTTCAATGGGACATTCTCCGCAAATGGGACAGGAAATCGACGTCCCTCGACAGGAACGTCTCCCTTTCTCGGGCAGCCAAGGAATCCCTTCAGTGGTGTCTTCTTCCCACTTCTTTGTCGAAGGGGAAATCCTTCCTGCCCCCATCCTGGGCTGTCGTCACGACGGACGCGAGTCTGTCAGGGTGGGGAGCGGTCTTCCTCCACCACAGGGCTCAGGGTACCTGGACTCAGCCAGAGTCCTCCCTTCAGATCAATGTTCTGGAGATAAGGGCAGTGTATCTAGCCCTGAAGGCGTTCCAGCCGTGGCTGGAAGGCAGGCAGATCCGAATTCAGTCGGACAACGCCACGGCGGTGGCATACATCAACCACCAAGGCGGCACGCGCAGTCGGCAAGCCTTCCAGGAAGTTCGGCGGATTCTGCTGTGGGTGGAAGCCACAGCCTCCACCATCTCCGCAGTACACATCCCGGGCGTGGAAAACTGGGAAGCGGACTTTCTCAGTCGCCAGGGCATGGACGCAGGGGAATGGTCTCTTCACCCGGACGTGTTTAAAGAGATCTGTTGCCACTGGGGGAAGCCGGACGTCGACCTAATGGCGTCCCGGCACAACAAGGTCCCGGCATTCATGGCACGGTCTCAAGATCACAGAGCTCTGGCGGCAGACGCCTTAGTTCAGGATTGGTCGCAGTTTCAACTGCCTTATGTCTTTCCTCCTCTGGCACTGCTGCCCAGAGTGTTACGCAAGATCAGGTCCGACTGCCGCCGCGCCCTCCTCGTCGCCCCAGACTGGCCAAGGAGGTCGTGGTACCCGGATCTGTGGCATCTCACGGTGGGTCAACCGTGGGCACTACCAGACCGACCAGACTTGCTGTCTCAAGGGCCATTTTTCCATCTGAATTCTGCGGCCCTCAACCTGACTGTGTGGCCATTGAGTCCTGGATCCTAGCGTCTTCAGGGTTATCTCAAGAGGTCATTGCCACTATGAGACAGGCCAGGAAACCAACGTCAGCCAAGATCTACCACAGGACGTGGAGGATCTTCTTATCCTGGTGCTCTGATCAGGGTTTTATTCCATGGCCATTTGCCTTGCCCACTTTTCTGTCTTTCCTTCAATCCGGAATGGAAAAGGGGCTGTCTCTCGGCTCTCTTAAGGGACAAGTCTCGGCGCTCTCTGTATTTTTTCAAAAGCGTCTAGCAAGGCTTCCGCAAGTACGCACGTTCCTGCAGGGGGTTTGCCACATAGTCCCCCCTTACAAGCGCCCGCTAGAACCCTGGGATCTGAACAGGGTGCTAATGGCTCTTCAGAAACCACCTTTCGAGCCAATGAGAGATATTTTTCTTTCTCGCCTCTCGCAGAAGGTGGTCTTCCTAGTGGCAGTCACATCACTTCGCAGAGTGTCTGAGCTAGCTGCACTGTCATGCAAAGCTCCCTTCCTGGTGTTTCACCAGGACAAGGTGGTTCTGCGTCCGGTTCCGGAATTTCTCCCGAAGGTGGTATCCCCTTTTCATCTCAATCAGGATATCTCCTTACCTTCTTTTTGTCCTCATCCAGTTCACCAATGTGAAAAGGATTTGCACTTGTTAGATCTTGTGAGAGCACTCCGGCTCTACATTTCTCGTACGGCGCCCCTGCGCCGCTCGGATGCGCTCTTTGTCCTTGTCGCTGGCCAGCGTAAAGGGTCGCAGGCTTCCAAGTCAACCTTGGCTCGGTGGATCAAGGAACCAATTCTTGAAGCCTACCGTTCTTCTGGCCTTCCGGTTCCTTCAGGACTGAAAGCCCATTCTACCAGAGCCGTGGGTGCGTCCTGGGCATTGCGGCACCAGGCTACGGCTCAGCAGGTGTGTCAGGCGGCTACCTGGTCGAGTCTGCACACTTTCACGAAGCACTATCAGGTGCATACCTACGCTTCGGCAGATGCCAGCTTAGGTAGGCGAGTCCTCCAGGCGGCGGTTGCCCACCTGTAGGAAGGGGCCGTCTTTCGGCTCTATTACCGGGGTATTCTTTACCCACCCAGGGACTGCTTTTGGACGTCCCAATTGTCTGGGTCTCCCAATGGAGCGATAAAGAAGAAGGGAATTTTGTTTACTTACCGTAAATTCCTTTTCTTCTAGCTCCAATTGGGAGACCCAGCACCCGCCCCTGTTCCCTTCGGGCTGTTGTTCTTTTGTGTACACATGTTGTTCATGTTGAATTGTTCTTGGTTCATGGTTTAAGTTCTCCGAACATCCTTCGGATTGAATTTACCTTAGACCAATTTATAGGTTTCCTCCTTCCTGCTTTTGCACCAAAACTGAGGAGCCCGTGATGCACGGGAGGGTGTATAGGCAGAGGGGAGGGGTTTACACTTTTAAGTGTAATGCTTTGTGTGACCTCCGGAGGCATAAGCTATACACCCAATTGTCTGGGTCTCCCAATTGGAGCTAGAAGAAAAGGAATTTACGGTAAGTAAACAAAATTCTCTTCTTCTTCCATAGCTATGTATGATGATAGTTTCCAGATAAATTTGTATAGAAATGAAATCTAAATCACATGTAACAACATACCCTTTCATCAGTTGTGCCGCTGTGAAGTAGGCAGCCATTGCCTGGTCATGTTCACTCTCCACTGCAAAGGAGTGACCGTAAGCAATCCACGCAGGCCCATAGCTTCTCTCCAACGTGGTGGCCTTGCTAAAAGGACACAATAATATTTCAGTGGAAAATTTGGTGATCTAACTAAACCCCATTCATACGCCCATACTTAAACACATACGTGAAAAAATGGTACCGGTGTCATTAGTATTTTGGATCCCTGTGACATCCGTGTGTCCATTCTTACCATCAGTGTCATCAGGGATTTTCACAGATGGGTAAATAAATTACAAAACTTCTCCCATCATTTTCAATGTTAAACACGTACAGTACATAGATGCCATCCGTGTACGGTGTGTGTTTTGCAATTGTGATACGTGCTGCTGGAAAAAATAGACATGTATCCGTGTGTTTTGCACAGACGTGAATAGCACCATAGATTATAATGGGTATGTGCCTTATCCATGAAAAAAAAACAAAAAAAACACAACGTATATGTGCAACACGCATGTCGACATGAGGCCCAAAGTGTATCATTAGTCAGATTATATTAAAGAAACACTCTTCGACTGGTAATGGTGAATGCAATCTTTCATTCTATGTTACCAACCAGTTAAATTTGGGAAGAAGCAGACATTTTTTTTTTATGTAGAATTTGTGTCAGGAAGTCCGGTAATACATCTATGATCACTACTTTATATCTACAACCAAGAATCTGTAGAAATAAATCATATATGGAGGAGGGTTTTTACATAATACATTCATATTTTTGCAGGTATTCCCTTGTTCATTCCCCACACCCAGCGATCACATGACCACTATGTCCAGAGGAGGAAACACTGTCAGTGCTTAATATTCTTTATACACAGGGCTTGTTCAACCCTTTGTGTACAGCGGTTGGGAAAACATAGACAGTAAAATATACATCTCTGCCCTCTTTATGGGTAGTCCAGCTGTGTCTGAGACAATTCCCTGTTACAATAGTTGCACGATCTGGTGCAAGCAGCTTACTCTGCACTGACATTTTAGAACCCTATGGGCATTTATAGTCTACGGGTGGTCTGAAAGTAGTTAATAACCTTTCTACTGTAGGCTTAGTAGCCCATCAATCATGGAGGTACTTGCTACCTTAAATATCGCCTGGCATGTTCATTTTTATGGCCAACCATGAGATAATAGCATCCTACTGCAAACCAGGAAACCTGAAACAATATAGAAGAAACATATGAATCAGTTTTAATATAATAAAGAACAAAAACAATGTTAAAAGAAAGAGGTCCGATCACCTTATATCATGTAGTGACACTCCAAGCCACACAATGCACAGCAACATACTACTGAATCTGTAAAAAATCTAAACCAAGTTTCCACATAAAGCAGACAGTGACTGAATATCCTAGAAAACCATCCTTTATAGGGGTTGTTCAGGACTTTTATATCAATGATCTATTCTTAGGATAGATCATAAGTAGCAAATTGGTGGGGATGAGACACCAGCACCCCCACTAATTAGCTGTTACTCATTTCAGAGGTGGTCGGAAGGGATTAGTTGAAGAACTGCACAGCACAGCTATGTCAACTTCATAGTGGCCGGGTATTGCACTTCTGCCCCGATTCAAATCAATACTGGGCAGATGTACAGTACATGGGCATGGTATGAAACGCCAATCTTAATGAATCAGGACCATTAAAGGGAACCTGTCACCAGATTTGGCGACTATAAGCTGCAGCCACCACCACTGAGCTCTTATATACAGTATTCTGGAATGCTGTATATAAGTGCTCAGGCCGCGCTGTATAACGTAAAAAAACACTTTTATTATACTCACCTAGGGGGCGGTCAGGTCTGATGGGTGTCACTGCTCTCCAGTCTGGCACCACCTCTCTGCTGCGATCGCCATCCTCCTTCTACCCAGTCCAGTGTGAATGACGCGTCATCCTCTCAGGCCAACATTGCGGTCCTGCGCATGTGCACTTTGATCTGCCCTGCTGAGGGCAGATCAAAATACTGTAATGTCCAGGCGCAAGGAAAGGTTAGAGACCACATGCGCACCACAATTCTTTGATCTGCCCTGAGCAGGGCAAATAAAGTGCGCCTGCACAGGACCTCAATGCCGGCTAGTGTGTATGACGTAGGACAGGTCATGCACATGGG
Organism: Anomaloglossus baeobatrachus; assembly: GCF_048569485.1. NCBI lineage: Eukaryota > Metazoa > Chordata > Amphibia > Anura > Aromobatidae > Anomaloglossus > Anomaloglossus baeobatrachus. Next base: position 481,752,853 of record NC_134354.1, on the reverse strand, counting down.
CCTCAGAAGAAGGAGGATGGCGACCGCCGCAGAGAAGAGGCACTGGACTGGAGAGAAGAGGCACTGGTCTGGAGAGAGGAGGCACCGGACCGGAGAGCAGCAACACCCATCGGACCAGGCGGCCCTTTAGGCGAGTATTATAAAAGTGTTTTTTACGTTTTACACAGCGGCCTCGACTCATGTATACAGTATTCTGGAATGCTGTATATAACAGCTCAGTGGTGGTGGCCACAGCTTATAGTCGCCAAATCTTGTGGCAAGTTTCCTTTAAGCATAAATAAAAATTATACCTAAGAAGACACACATTGTCATCAGAGAATAAATGAAATAGAAATACTTACAGGATTATTAGGATATAAATCAACCAGTTTGTGCGAAAGATAGAACAGTTCTGTAAAGATAAAGCCATAAAGTTTAAAATATCAACTTGAACTAAGAAAATATGACATTCATGACGCAATCTCTTGAGAGAAATTACCATTTGCTTTGTTCAGCTCTACTAGAGTGCCTATATGTACAGGTAAACAGTTTGCATGGAAGGGATCTTTCTCAATTACTCTGAAAAACAAGAACATAATAAAAGCACGTGTCTGAAAATGCCATACATATTACAGTCAGCATGCTCCACTTGTATTTACTGGTAAAGGAGCACTGTGCAAAACTCATTGATTGTGTTGTGCCTTGTATATCCTCTAAAAACACAAATAATACAAAAACTTCATGATGCAATGTGTTTATTTTTTCACTGGCTAATGTAAGATTGTCCCAAAAATAAACTCCCCACCCCATTATAAACACTAAATCACCATTGTACACATATATTCATATGAGACATCCTCATCAACAAACTGTTGGACCCTGCAGAAAACATGGGTGGGATTTCCAGGCACTGGCAGGTAAAGGCTTAGAAATTTTGTATCTTATTTTTTTAAGTTGGCTGAGTAAAACTAGAAGCTAGAGGGTGTTTGTCTCTAGAGGGCCTTTATATCAAAGTCTATTTTGAAGGCTTTGTCCCAAAGGCACAGATTTACTTACGCAGATGTCAGTTTATAGCACATCTTAAAGTCACAATTGTAGTAATGTCTTTCCGCTAACGAAACTACTACATCCAGGTTATCTTGAAGACCATCTGCAGATTCTGGTATGACGGTTTCACTGGGCTTGTTGTACTGAAAAGAAAAAAAAGAAAATAAAACAACAACTTTTTTTTTTAATAACAATTAACAGAAAAATAATGGAAATAAAAGTCTAAATGATCATAAAACCAATTATATAAAACTGTCCACCCAACACCAAGAGAAAACCTTTTTTCTTTATATGCATAGTATACTCGTATGCAACTATGCACATATCTTTTTGCTGAGATTCCACCTGGACTTTTACCTTCTATATGAAAGAAGGGAATTTTGTTTACTTACCGTAAATTCCTTTTCTTCTAGCTCCTATTGGGAGACCCAGACAATTGGGTGTATAGCTTCTGCCTCCGGAGGCCACACAAAGTATTACACTCAAAAGTGTAACCCCTCCCCTCTGCCTATACACCCTCCCGTGCATCACGGGCTCCTCAGTTTTGGTGCAAAAGCAGGAAGGAGGAAACTTATAAATTGGTTTAAGGTAAATTCAATCCGAAGGATGTTCGGAGAACTGAAAACCATGAAACAATTGAACATGAACAACATGTGTACACAAAAGAACAACTAGCCCGAAGGGAACAGGGGCGGGTGCTGGGTCTCCCAATAGGAGCTAGAAGAAAAGGAATTTACGGTAAGTAAACAAAATTCCCTTCTTCTTTGTCGCTCCATTGGGAGACCCAGACAATTGGGACGTCCAAAAGCAGTCCCTGGGTGGGTAAAAGAATACCTCGATAACAAGAGCCGACACGACTCCCTCTTACAGGTGGGCCACCGCCGCCTGAAGGACTTGCCTACCTAGACTGGCATCTGCCGAAGCATAGGCATGCACTTGATAGTGCTTTGTGAAAGTGTGCATACTAGACCACGTAGCTGCATGACACACTTGTAGAGCCGTTGCCTGGTGCCGCAATGCCCAGGACGCCCCCACGGCTCTGGTAGAATGGGCTTTCAGCCCCGAAGGAATCGGAAGCCCCGAAGAACGGTAAGCTTCAAGAATCGGTTCCTTGATCCACCGAGCCAAGGTTGACCTGGAAGCCTGCGAACCCTTACGCTGACCAGCCACAAGGACAAAGAGCGCATCTGAACGGCGCAGGGGCGCTGTGCGAGACACGTAGAATCGGAGTGCTCTCACTAGATCTAATGAGTGCAAATCCTTTTCAAAGCGGTGAATTGGATTAGGGAAAAATGAAGGTAAGGTGATATCCTGATTGAGATGAAAAGGCGATACCACCTTAGGGAGAAATTCCGGAACAGGACGGAGAACCACCTTATCCTGGTGAAAAACCAGGAAGGGGGCTTTGCATGACAGCGCTGCAAGCTCCGACACTCTACGGAGTGAAGTAACTGCTACTAGAAATGCCACTTTCTGCGAAAGACGTGATAAGGAGACATCCCGCAGCGGCTCAAAAGGCGGTTTCTGAAGAGCCGTTAGCACCCTGTTAAGGTCCCAGGGTTCAAGCGGGCGCTTGTAAGGTGGGACTATGTGGCAAACTCCCTTCAAGAACGTGCGGACCTGCGGAAGCTTGGCCAGGCGCTTTTGAAAGAATATTGAGAGTGCCGATACTTGTCCTTTGAGAGAACTAAGTGACAACCCCTTATCCATTCCGGATTGAAGGAAGGAAAGAAAAGTGGGTAAGGCAAAAGGCCAGGGGGTAAAACCTTTATCAGAACACCAGGACAAGAAAATCCGCCAAGACCTGTAATAGATCTTGGCGGACGTCGGTTTCCTGGCCTGTCTCATAGTGGCAATGACATCCTGAGACAACCCTGAAGACGCTAGGAGCCAGGACTCAATGGCCACACAGTCAGGTTGAGGGCCGCAGAATTCAGATGGAAAAACGGCCCTTGCGACAGCAAGTCTGGGCGGTCTGGCAGCGCCCACGGCTGACCCACCGTGAGATGCCACAGATCCGGGTACCATGACCGCCTCGGCCAGTCTGGAGCGACGAGAATGGCGCGACGGCAGTCGGACCTGATCTTGCGTAGTACTCTGGGCAGCATCGCCAGAGGAGGAAATACATAAGGCAGTCGAAACTGCGACCAATCCTGAACTAATGCGTCCGCCGCCAGAGCTCTGTGATCTTGAGACCGTGCCATGAAGGCCGGGACCTTGTTGTTGTGCCGTGACGCCATGAGATCGACGTCCGGCGTTCCCCAGCGGCGACAGATCTCTCGAAACACTTCTGGGTGCAGGGACCATTCCCCCGCATCCATGCCCTGACGACTGAGAAAATCTGCTTCCCAGTTTTCTACGCCCGGTATGTGAACTGCGGAGATGGTGGATGCTGTGGCTTCCACCCACTGCAGAATTCGCCGGACTTCTTGGAAGGCTTGACGACTCCGCGTGCCGCCTTGGTGGTTGATGTATGCGACGGCAGTGGCGTTGTCTGACTGGATACGGATCTGACTGCCCTCCAGCAACTGCTGGAAAGCCAATAGGGCCAGATACACTGCCCTTATCTCCAGGACATTGATCTGAAGGGAAGACTCTAACGGAGTTCTCCACCGGCAGAATGTCCGAAAAATGGCTGCCGGAGCTCTCAGGGGAGGAGTGAAGCCGTGGGCGGCGTTAGGAAAAGTGCGGGAATCTGGGGTCCCCACAGTGATCAGTGAGGGGGGAGGGAGCATACAGGATGCCCCGGCCCTCACATCCGACGTCAGGTCGGCTGTCCCGCCCCTATCTCTGATAGACAGGCCCGGGGGTGGGAGTTTTGCCACTAGGCCGCGATGAAGCCGGGGACTAAATTTAATATCGCGGCCGACAAGCAGGCGCGGTCGGCGCGGTAGTCCCCGGTCTTCACAATTCAGCAGCCAGTTGCGGCGTCCGGGAACCAGGCGCTCCATACACAGTCCCCATGGGGACACAGAGTACCTCGTAGATGCAGGGCCCTGTCCCTGAGGATAGATAAGCTCCTGTCCAGCAGATTCCCTCAGGGGCTGCGGAGGGAGCACGGTCCCAGAACCTGGATGACCGCTTCGGATCCCACTTCTACCAGAGCCCTAAGGGATGGAGAAGGAAACACGGCATGAGGCTCCGGCCGTCGTACCCGCAATGGGTACCTCAACCTTAACAGCACCGCCGACTTAGTGGGGTGAGAAGGGAGCATGCCGGGGGCCCCGTGGGGGCCCTCTTTTCTTCCAACCGATACAATCAGCAGCTGCTGCTGACTAAAATGGAGATGTGTGAGTGGATGTGTGTCTGCCTGTCAGTGGCATCTTTTAGTGATGAGCCATCTGCAACCGAAACCACAGATCTAGCCGCCAATCTGGAGACTGGGGGATCCACCTTGGGACATTGAGCCCAACCCTTAACTACGTCAGCGGGGAAGGGGTAACGTGTGTCAGTAAGGCGCTTAGTAAAGCGCTTGTCCGGAACCGCTCTGGGCTTCTGGATGGCATCCCTGAAGTTAGAGTGATCAAAAAATGCACTCCGTGTACGTTTGGGAAACCGAAACTGGTGTTTCTCCTGCTGAGAGGCCGACTCCTCTATAGGTGGAGGCGGGGGAGATAGATCCAACACCTGATTGATGGACGAGATAAGATCATTTACTAAGGCGTCCCCTTCAGGTGTATCAAGATTGAGAGCAACATCAGGGTCCGAGCCCTGAGCTGCAACCTCCGCCTCGTCCTCCAGAGAGTCCTCAAGCTGGGAACCCGAGCAGCGTGAGGAAGTCGGGGAAGATTCCAAGCGAGCCCGCTTAGCTGGTCTGGGACTGTGGTCCGTGGAGGAGTCCTCCACGTGAGACCTAGGGCCCACCCCGGCCGGGGTGGACCGAGAGGGACCTGGAGGCGCCGATCTAACAGGGTCCGGGGCCTGTGTAAGGACCGGTCTGGACTGCAGGGCTTCTAGCAACTTGGCAGACCATTTGTCCATAGACTGAGCCATGGATTGTGAGAGTGACTCTGAGAGCTTTTCAGCAAAAACTGCAAACTCTGTCGCTGCCACCTGGACAGTGGAAGCAGGGGGGTCTGCCTGAGCCGAGGGGCCCACAAGTGACCGAGGCTCCGGCTGAGCAAGTGTAACAGGGGCCGAGCATTGCTCACAGTGAGGGTAGGTGGAACCCGCAGGTAACATAGCCCCAAAAGAGGTACATGTCGCAAAAAAACCCTGTGCTTTAGTGCCCTTGCTTCTTGTGGACGACATGCTGTTGTGTCCTAGGAGCGTGATCACTGAGGGTATATAGAAAAAAGGGTATACAGCCCGGCCGAACAGAAATAAGTATATATATACGTATCTATACCGGCAACCCAGGGGGACCAACACCGAGTGACCGGTGCGGCTTACCGACCGCTAAAAAGCGGGGTGTGTGTGCTCCAGATTCCCTGCCTTGGTCTCCCAGAGCTGCAGAGCTGTTCTCTGTGATCCTCCTTCCACACAAAGGATAAAACTGAGGAGCCCGTGATGCACGGGAGGGTGTATAGGCAGAGGGGAGGGGTTACACTTTTGAGTGTAATACTTTGTGTGGCCTCCGGAGGCAGAAGCTATACACCCAATTGTCTGGGTCTCCCAATGGAGCGACAAAGAAATATACTGTATAAACACAACAACAAAAGGTAATACAAGAGTTAAAGGGAACCCGTGAATAAGATCAATCTCCCCTATCCAAATACATGAGCATGCAAGACTTTGAAATGGAAATCCATCAACACCTTTAAATATTTTACCTGTTGCTGCATTCCTGATAATTAGCATTTTCATTCATATGCAAATCAGACAGTGTTGTAGGCATGACAGAAGACTTAACACTAGAAGTCCCAGAGAGGGGTCATTTAACATTTCTACGTTTGGAACCCAGGGACGGGTCGAATGACCTGAAGGATATTAGCTAACATCCTATAATCACCGTCTTTTGTTCTGTAATTAAGGCTATTACTGTCGCACCACAGGAGGTTGTTGTTTTCCATTGAGATAAGCCATTTAGTTTCTAGTTAGTTCTATTCAGTTTATTGTATTTGCTCATTTGACCCTCTTTCGGGACTTCAGGGGGGAGCTCGAAATTTCTCGGACTTCTAGTGTTAAAAAGTGCAGCCTGCCTAGGTTGTTAGCCACCAAAGCGCACCAGACTGCTTAGCTTGATTGATAGCTCACAGTCTGATTTCCTTGCCTGACCTATATATGAACAAAATGCTGTTTTCTCAGGAATGCAGTAACAGATAAAAGATATAAAGGTGGAATAACATATCAAAGAACTGTGTACCCACATATGTGGTTAGGGGACGTAGACCTTTAATCAGAGAACTTGGCACTATACTTCTCATCATGTCATATGTGCCAAATTTTGTGCATGTTATATAAATATAAATGAAAATGCACTTATCAATGATACAGCCACCTAACACATGCTCTATTTTATGTGGTCTACCACATACAAGTGAATAGCTACCTTTTTCAACTTATTTTCAAAGAGAAATCGGAGGAGTTCTTGATCTTCTGGACATTTCTTAATAAGAGGTAGAGAATCAAGAAGTTCTTTTTCTGTGTAAAAAAAAAACCAAACACTTACTGGAGGGTCAGATTAGATGTTTGGGGTTGTCATAGGGTTTATTCACATTGTGAAGACTTGCCCCCTTGGTAGCGGAGTCTTTTCCCTGTACAGCATCACAAATCCTCTCAATTAAATGGTGGGAGATGGAAGGGCCCGTGAGGCGGCCTTGTCCATCAGTACCTCACATTGAACCCTGGTGCATATGTGCACATAAAAGTATTAAGCTTTCATCTGCACACGTGCAAAGCCTAGTCCATCAGGAAACTAGCACAAGTGCAGGGCTTTTCTATTCAGTTAAATAAATATTGGTTTATTTTTTTAGTAGTCTGAGTCCTACATTTATGATTTTACCGAGAGGTCATTTGATTTGTTGAGTGGTCTCCAGATCTAATATAGGAAGCACATTGCTGGTACTGATTGAGCACTGTGTATGTAGCGATGATGGACGTATTTGTCTTCTTAGCAGCCTGTCTTAAGTAGTGTATAATTGTTTATGCAAGAACTATATACCAGCATGGTCATTTATAATGATGCAGAGAACGAACTGCAAATTTACAGCGCATCCCATAGTCCTTTACTCATTAAACTACAGGAATTTTTACTACTGTGCCCTATACACAAAGTATAGACATACTGTAGTCTGGTTCTGGATTTCTTCTCTTTTATACTTTCAACTAAACCTTGTCAGTGCTGTACTTGTTATTTACATATATATGCCTGCTGGGCACTTTTGATCATTTGTTCTTCCCTTAGGCTATGTTCACATTTCCGTTGTTTTGCATCAGTCACCTGCGTTGCTTGACTCTTGTGACTGATCCGTTGTACAACGGGTGACAAGAATTGTCATGAGAAAGCAGATTCCGAGAGAGAGAGCGATCAGCTGATCGCTCTCTCGAAAGCCGGCCGCCGGGAAATCAGCTGATCGCTCTCAAAAGCCGGCTATTGTGAATGATCAGCTGATCGCCCGCCTTTTGAGAGCGATCAGCTGATCTCCCGGTGGCCGGCTTTTGAGAGCGATCAGCAGATCTCCCGGTGGCCGGCTTTTGAGAGCGATCAGCTGATCTCCGGGCAGCCGGCTTTTATGAGAGCAATCGTTCACAATAGCCGGCCTCCGGGCGATCAGCTGATCGTTCGGCCGCCGAGAGAGAGACATTGATTTGAATGATTAAACACAAAATCTGAGCATGCGCAGTGAAAACAAAAGGATTCTGCTGCTCAAAAAAAACGTTACATGCTGCCGCCCGACGGTCAGTTGTTCCACGACTGATCAGTCGGGCGGCGGATGCAATGCAAGGGCATCAGTCACAAAACGGAAATGTGAACCTAGCCTTACTGCTGTGATGCTAATACATACTAGAACAAGCAGTTTCAGGAAAACGCAAGAGGCTTTTACTACATTACATGTAGATACATAAGAAATATGAAGCTGTCCAACCTTCTTGAGCTGTCAGCATATGGTGTGCTGTTAATAGGTCAAACGCTTCAAAGCAGTAAACATCAAACTTCCAGGCTTCTTTGTAGCTATAGGTCGCCAAGGTTCGGTTATCAAGAGCATCATAGATCTTTCCACGTAAAAGGCAAATGGAGCTTTTGATCTGTTGGAAAAGCATTCAGATGCATTGTAATTTCCACTGTACGTCAACATAGCAAAAACATATAAGATACAATATGGAAAATCAACAAATTGCTGCCCTGGTTTGTCTGTTCTGTCATTTACTGATTTATTATCTATTATTCTTGCTTAAAATTTGCACAGAATAAAAGTACCGTATTTTTCGGACTATAAGGCGCACCCTGGTTTTAAAAGAATAAGATAATTTTAAGCAAAAAATGTGGTCATGACACACTGTTATGTGGCGAGGATCTGCTGCTGACACTGTTATGAGGGTAAAGTCCCCAAATTCTCTACTAAGCTACCCCATCCTGGCAATGATTCTCCTGCCTTGTATATGATCCCCATCCTTGTATATATGTCTCTTATCCTGGTATAGCCGCCATCCTGATAAATACCCCCATCCTGCTATATACCCCCATCCTGCTATATACCCCCATCCTGCCATATACCCCCATCCTGCCATATACCCCCATCCTGCCATATGGCCTGTACCCTGTGGTACAGAAAAAAAATAAACGTTTATACTCACCTTTCCTCCATCTACGCAGCATCGCTCGTCTTCCTGTCTGTGTCAGCATAAGCGCCGCTGACCTGTGTGGAGCCGGTCACCGCTCCCTGCAGCATCGCGATGTCCTCCTGAAGAGCGGTGAGCACATCATCCCTGTTAGCACGGCTCCACACAGATCAGCTGCCGGCAGACAGGAGGACATCGCGATGCTGCAGGGAACGACCGGTGAGTATACAGTACTTATTCACTGCCCCCCACACTGATGATAATGCGCGGGGGGCAGTGAATATAGCCGCATATGATCACTCCAGGCTGTAGTTGCCAAGGGTGATCATGCGAGCCAACACCCCCGCCTATCATCCCGCCCACCTGTCAGCGCCGGCTTTAGCGCTGAGAGATGATGGGCGGGAGGATGCATGCATATGAAATGAGCGGGCCCACGTGGCCACAGTAGGCGCTGCTACAGCCTGTGCATGCCGCCGCTGACCCGCTCCACCGCAGCACCCTCATTCCCCGCAGCCATGCCCCACATTCAGACTATAAGACGCATCCCCCATTTTCCCCCAATATTTGGGGGGGAAAAAAGTGCGTCTTATAGTCCGAAAAATATGGTACATGTATGTTTTACTCTGCGATAGAGAAAGCAGTTTGAAAAGCCATTCAAGGACAGTGCGTCTTAGATGAGCAGTTGAAAGACATCTTGGGCTGGTTGCTCCCCACCCTGCTCCAGTTGACTGACTGGTCTCTCCATGTTCATACTGACAGGCAGAAAACGTGTCAGATAAAGGGAGTCAGTCAGCAGGTTTTGATACCTCCTTATCTGAGAGCAGCACAACGTAGGCAAAGAGACCCTGAATCAAACGATGAACCACTTAAATTACTAGCTACAGTGGGTCTGACACAATCAAAGCTTTTAGATTTACATTGTAGTAGAGCACAGAAAGCTACTCCTGCCCACACCAGGCTCTCGATATACAATGTCTATAGACAGTGAGCTGCTTATCACATCAGGGGGTGTTCCGGACTAACTGACCTAGTCCAACAATGATAATCTCCTGAAGCTAAAACCAACACTGCCTGTAAACAACAACACACAATGAGATAAAAGACTCATATCTGAAATCTGCCATCTTCAGATTACATAGCAAAAACCTGCTGACAAATTCCCTTTAACTCAACCAGCAAAGGGAGAAGCCAGCTGGGGACGTCATCAGACTAGTCAGTTCTCTCCATACAGTAAAACATACCTACGTGATATACTGCAGCTAGTCACCAATTCATGAGACCCGTATCGCGGACAGCATGAATGTGATGAGAAGTACCCACTTCTTTAAAATTGATATTGATGATGTATCTGTTCAAAGGATAAGCTATAGATATTAGATCATGGGGACCAAACTCTCGGCACCCCTGCCAACCAGTCATTAAATTTAAAATTGATTACAGCTTTAACATTTTTTTTCATTTAAAGGGGTTGTTACTGAATGGGGGACATAAGTATTGATAAAGGGTTGTTCCATTACTTGACAAACCCTTTAAAGGGAACTTGTCAGGTCCCATATGCGTTCTGACCTACAAGCAGGGTGATGTGTGGCCTAGAAACCCCTTCCTACACATTTCTGTGCTGTAATATTGTGTAATATGAATGTATAAAAAAACGTTTTACTACTTACATGTTTCCTATGTAAATGATCAGAGGCACTAGTCCCCAGGGCGTCGTATCACCCCTTGGGCGTTTGAATACTTTCCATGGTATCACGCCCCTGTGGTGTGGGTGTGATACCATGGATTTACATGAGCAATGTCACTGCCAGCTCCTTGAGATCCTGCGCGTGCGCGCTTGCCATTCCCACAGCCTTGTTATCCGGGTGCTTGCTTCTCGGCTTCAGACGCGCTCTGTGTATGGCTGGAACTGCAGGAATCTTCTGAGTATGCGCAGAGTGAGTCTGAAGCCGAGAAGCAAGCACCTGAATAAGAAGGCTGCGGGAATGGCAAGCGCGCACGCGGGGGATCTCAAGGAGCTCACGGTGACATCACTCATGTAAATGCATGGTATCACGCCCACAGGGGCATGTTACCACGAAAAGCATGCAAATGCCCACGGGACTAGTGCCTCTGATCATTTACATAGGAAACATGTATGTAGTAAAACATTTTTTTATAAATTCATATTACACACTATTAAAACACAGGGATGGGTAGGAAGGGGTTTCTAGGCCACACATCACCCTGCTTGTAGGTCAGAACGCATATGGGACCTGATCGGTTCCCTTAAATCTGAGTTTTCTGATGGAAAATGGCTAGGCTTGAACAAACTTCATTTCCACCAGGTTCCCATTGCTATAAAAGTATAGCATTATATAGTGTTCTCAATACCTTTTTTTAATATCTAGGTAAAAAAAAAATCTTTTCAGAACCACTGTGTAAAAATTATGTTGAAATATGATAGAAATAAAACAAAACTTTACCGAGGACTGTGAAATCTGCCATTCTCCAGAACCATCTTTTAATAGTTTTTCATCCTTCATACTCTTTTCAAACAGTTTTTTACTAATTGGTTCCTCCATATCCAGAATATCTAGAGCTTGCTGGTACTCTTTTGCAGCATACTTAATAGGAAGAAAAACATGAAAAATATATTTAATAAGTAGTAATTATCAGAATATAAATTATACCCCTAAAGTTTTACATTAACGTGTTATAATATAATGTATTCTTTGCATAAATGAGTGTTTGGGGCTTTACATCAGTGGCCCAACTGTAAGATAGACCATTAATATATGTTTATGTCAAACCAAACCAGCCACCTCCAATAATCCTGGTTACTACAGTCGTGTCCAGCACCGTTCACTTGAATGCAACTGCGCTATAGTACAGACCCATTCATTCTTACGGGTAAGCTGGGGATAACATGGAATGGAGCAGTAGTGTATATGGTCGACTCCCGTTCTATTCATATGGGTTTCTGCAGAGTCCAGTTCTTAGAATCGTGGGGGTCTCCGCCGTCAGACCCCCAGCAATTAGGCATGCAAGTAACGCCTTTAACAGGCTGCAATTCATACCACAACCACTGGATGGCCAAACATAGAATATGCATCTCATCATACAGTATGCATTTTGAAAGCTAGTTATCTCGCGTCACATCCAGTTATCCGAACAGCCAATAGAAAGGTATGGGGGGGATTCATCTGTAGCAGTTACTAGCAGTGGGCAAGTGGTAAATATTCAAATGGGCACCATTGTGTCACCCACACCTAAAAATAATGTGTTCTTTTATCTAGAGAGGAAATGCTGAGCATTTCGATAATACTTACATGACACCGAGCAGCAAGGTAACGACATGCCTCATAGGCCTATTGAAGACAAAGTACAAAATCCCGTAAGAGGAAGAAACACAACAATACAGATCATGTACTACACGGCTGCACCAGTTTACTAAACACAAAAGGACGAGTGTTCATGTGTTGTCTATGGTTGTCGCAGACAGATTTATCTGACAGTTTATTATCTCCTTGAGAAACAAAGAATGAAGCAATCAACTTATTAAAATTTTGAAAGCATGGCATAGCACGACCATGGTATAACCCAGGTCTATCATAAGTGCGGCAATCACTAATTATATTAGTAAAAAAGAAGGGAATTTTGTTTACTTACCGTAAATTCCTTTTCTTCTAGCTCCAATTGGGAGACCCAGACAGTGGGTGTATAGCTACTGCCTCTGGAGGCCGCACAAAGAACTACACTTAAAAGTGTAAGGCCCCTCCCCTTCTGGCTATACACCCTCCCGTAGGAGTACGGATTCCTCAGTTTTAGTACCAAAGCAAGAAGGAGGAAAGCCAATAACAGTTTCAAAAACAAATTCAATCCGATAACAAGATCGGAGAACTTAAGAAACAACATGAACAACATGTGCACCCGAAAAACGAAACCCTAAGAACAAATAGGGCGGGTGCTGGGTCTCCCAATTGGAGCTAGAAGAAAAGGAATTTACGGTAAGTAAACAAAATTCCCTTCTTCTTTTTCGCTCCTAATTGGGAGACCCAGACAGTGGGACGTCCAAAAGCAGTCCCTGGGTGGGTAAAAAGATACCACATGACCGGGCTGTCAGACAGCCTCTTCCTACAGGTGGGCCACCGCCGCCTGAAGGACCTGTCTACCTAGGCTGGCATCTGCCGAAGCGTAGGTATGCACTTGATAGTGTTTGGTAAACGTGTGCAGACTCGACCAGGTAGCCGCCTGGCACACTTGCTGAGCCGTAGCCTGATGCCGCAATGCCCAGGACGCACCCACGGCTCTGGTAGAATGGGCCTTCAGTCCAGATGGAATCGGAAGCCCAGCAGAACGGTATGTGTGAAGAATTGGTTCCTTGATCCACCGCGCCAGGGTGGATTTGGAAGCTTGCGATCCCTTATGCTGACCAGCGACTAGGACAAAGAGCGCATCAGAACGGCGTAGAGACGCCGTGCGAGAAATGTAAATCCTGAGTGCTCTCACCAGGTCCAACAGATGTAAACCCTTTTCAAATTGGTGAACTGGATGCGGACACAAAGATGGCAAAGTGATATCCTGATTGAGATGAAAGGAAGAAACCACCTTGGGAGAAAACTCTGGAATTGGACGCAGTACTACCTTGTCTTGGTGAAACACCAGGAAGGGAGATTTGCAAGATAACGCCGCTAGCTCGGACACTCTTCGAAGAGACGTGACCGCCACAAGAAAAACTACCTTTTGTGAAAGCCGAGAAAGGGGAACCTCTTTCAAAGGCTCGAAAGGCGGCTTCTGGAGAGCAATGAGAACCTTGTTCAGATCCCAGGGTTCCAATGGCCGTCTGTAAGGAGGAACGATATGACAAACTCCTTGGAGAAACATGCGTACTTTAGAAAGCCGTGCCAAGCGCTTCTGAAAGAATACGGATAGCGCGGAGACTTGACCCTTAAGCGAGCTAAGCGACAAACCTTTTTCCAACCCAGACTGCAGGAAGGAAAGAAAAATTGGCAATGCAAATGGCCAGGGAGAAAACTCTTGAGCCAAGCACCACGCTAAGAATATCTTCCACGTCCTGTGATAGATCTTAGCTGAGGATGGTTTTCTAGCCTGTCTCATTGTGGCAACAACTTCATGAGATAAACCTGAGGCCGCTAGGATCCAGGACTCAATGGCCACACAGTCAGGTTCAGGGCCGCAGAATTCAGATGGAAAAACGGCCCTTGAGACAGCAAATCTGGACGGTTTGGTAGTGTCCACGGTTGGCCTACCGTGAGATGCCACAGATCCGGGTACCACGACCTTCTTGGCCAATCTGGAGCGACGAGTATGGCTCGATGGCAGTCGGACTTGATTTTCCGGAGAACTCTGGGTAACAATGCTAGAGGTGGGAACACATAGGGGAGTCGGAATTGCGACCAATCCTGAACCAAGGCATCTGCCGCCAGCGCTCGGTGATCGTGAGACCGTGCCATGAAAACTGGGACCTTGTTGTTGTGCCGTGACGCCATCAGATCGACGTCCGGCGTCCCCCAGCGGCAACAGATCTGCTGAAACACGTCCGGGTGAAGGGACCATTCTCCTGCGTCCATGCCCTGGCGACTGAGAAAGTCTGCTTCCCAGTTTTCCACGCCTGGGATGTGAACTGCGGATATGGTGGACGCTCTGCTTTCCACCCACGTCAAAATCCGCTGGACTTCTTGAAAAGCTTGGCGACTGCGTGTTCCCCCTTGGTGGTTGATGTACGCCACCGCCGTGGAATTGTCCGACTGAATCCGAATCTGCTTGCCTTCCAGCCATTGTTGGAAGGCTCGCAGGGCAAGATAGATTGCTCTGATTTCCAGAACATTGATCTGCAGGGTGGACTCTTCCTGAGTCCACGTCCCCTGAGCCCTGTGGTGGAGAAACACCGCTCCCCACCCTGATAGGCTCGCACATTGTAGAGGGCGCAGATGAAACTGCGCGAACGGGACTGCCTCCATTGCTGCTACCATCTTTCCTAGGAAATGCATGAGGCGCCTCAGTGAGTGCGACTGGCTCTGAAGGAGAGATTGCACTCCAGTCCGTAGCGAGCACTGCTTGTTCAGTGGAAGCCTCACTATCGCTGAGAGAGTATGAAACTCCATGCCAAGATAAGTCAGAGATTGGGTCGGGGTTAGATGAGACTTTGGAAAGTTGATAATCCACCCGAAACTCTGGAGAGTGTCTAGTGCCACCTTCAGACTGTGTTGGCATGCCTCTTGAGAGGGTGCCTTTATAAGCAGGTCGTCTAGATACGGGATGACCGAGTGACCCTGCGAGTGCAGAACAGCTACTACTGCTGCCATGACTTTGGTGAAGACCCGGGGGGCTGTTGCCAGACCGAAAGGTAACGCTACGAACTGTAGGTGTTCGTCGTGTATGACGAAGCGTAGGAAACGCTGATGCTCTGGTGCAATCGGCACGTGGAGATACGCATCTTTGATATCTATTGATGCTAGAAAATCTCCTTGAGACATTGAGGCTATGACGGAGCGTAGGGATTCCATCCGGAACCTCCTGACTTTTACGTGTCTGTTGAGCAACTTTAGATCCAGGACGGGTCGATACGATCCGTTCCTTTTTGGGACCACAAACAGATTGGAGTAAAAACCGTGACCTTGTTCCTGAAGAGGGACGGAGGTCACCACTCCTTCCGCCTTTAGAGCGGCCACCGCCTGCAACAGAGCATCGGCTCGGTCTGGTGGTGGAGAAGTTCTGAAGAAACGAGTTGGCGGACGAGAACTGAACTCTATCCTGTACCCGTGAGACAGAATATCCCTCACCCAACGGTCTTTGACGCGTGACAGCCAAATGTCGCCAAGGTGGGAAAGCCTCCCACCGACCGCGGGTGTGGGAATCGGAGACCGCAAGTCAGGAGGACGCCGTCTTGGCAACGGTTCCTCCGGCTGTCCTTTTTGGGCGTGACTGAGACCTCCAAGAATCTGAGCGTCTCTGGTCTTTTTGAGTCTTTTTTGACGAGGCGAATTGGGACCTGCCCGGTCCTCGAAAGGACCGATAACCAGACTGACCCTTCCTCTGTTGGGGTTTGTTTTGTCTGTGTTGCGGTAAGGATGAGTCCTTACCCTTGGAGTGTTTGATGATTTCATCCAAACGCTCTCCAAACAATCGGTCACGAGAAAAAGGCAAATTGGTTAAGCACTTCTTGGAATGAGAATCTGCTTTCCAATGTCTCAACCACAGGGCCCTACGCAAAACAACGGAGTTGGCTGACGCCACTGCCGTGCGGCTTGTAGCGTCAAGAACAGCATTAATCGCGTACGACGCGAATGCCGCCATTTGCGAGGTCAATGGTGCTACCTGCGGGGCAAATGCACGTGTGACTGAGTCGACTCGCGCAAGCCCGGCTGAGATAGCTTGGAGTGCCCATACGGCCGCAAAAGAAGGCGCTAATGACGCTCCAATCGCTTCATAGATGGATTTCAGCCAGAGCTCCATCTGCCTGTCAGTGGCATCTTTAAGTGCCGCTCCATCTTCAACTGCAACCAAGGATCTAGCTGCAAGCCTGGAAATTGGAGGATCCACTTTTGGACACTGGGTCCAACCCTTGACCACCTCAGGGGGAAAAGGGTAGCGTGTATCTTTAAGCCGTTTAGGAAAACGCCTTTCAGGATAAGCGTGGGGTTTCTGGATTGCGTCTCTAAAGTCAGCGTGGTCCAGAAAAGTGCTTAATGTACGCTTAGGGTATCTGAAATGGATTCTCTCGTGCTGCGAAGCTGACTCCTCTACAAGAGGAGCTGGTGGGGAAATATTTAACATCTTATTGATGTTAAATATAAGATCATTAACTATGGCGTCACCATCTGGTGTATCTAGATTGAGAGCGGTCCCAGGATCAGAATCCTGATCAGTTACGTCCGCCTCATCACCCATAGATTCATCTCGCTGGGATCCTGACCATTGAGATGAATGTGAAGGCCCGTCATAGCGAGCCCGCTTAGGCTGCCCGGGGCCATCGTCCGAGTCAGAGTCTTCACCCTGAGGTGTAGATGCCCGTCCCGGAGCTTGGAGCTGAGGGGGACCAGGGGGCAATGATTGCACAGTGTCCGTGGCCTGAAGTACAGGCCTAGCTCGCAATGTGTCAAGAATTTGTGACATAGTGAGAGACATTCTGTCAGCAAAAGCTGCAAACTCAGTTCCTGTCACCTGGACAGCATTCACAGGTGGTACACCCTGGGTCACGTCCAGCAGAGGTCCCGACTGTGCAAGCGCCGCAGGGGCCGAGCACTGCACACAATGGGGGTCCGTGGAGCCTGCCGGTAGAAAAGTCCCACATGCGGTGCAGGAAGCATATAATGTCTGTGCCTTGGCACCCTTGCGTTTTACGGACGACATGCTGCTGGCTCTCTGCAATGTGAGAGAGTCTATAGCCAAAGGGCGACCAGCGCTATGTAATACCAAGTATTTGTAGAAACAAAATACTAAGAATACTACTGGCACAAGAGGGGGTGAGCCCTGAGGGCTGCTTACCGCCCGCTGAATAGCGGGTAAGAGGCGCAGAATTCCTTGTCTGGGTCTCCCCGGCTCCCCTCTGCAGCTCAGCGTGTCAGCAGGAATGGCTGCCGGCGTCTGTGGAGAGGGGCGGTCCGTGGGAGTTCCCAAACAAAAGTGCGGGAAACAGTGTCCCCTCTGTGCCTATTGTGAGGGCTGGAGTATGTAAAAACGACTCCAGCCCTCAGCGCTGATGCACTGACCAGCGTCCCGCCCCTCTCCTGACTGGCAGGTCTGGGGGCGGGAACGAACGGAAGCAGGCCGCAAAAGCCGGGGACTCGAGTTATCAGCGCGGCCGCTGTAAAAGCGCGGGCCGCGCTGAAGTCCCCGGCGCACCACAAGTGCCAGCCGCGCCGCAGTCCCAGCGGCCGGCGTGACCGTTCCCAGAAGTGGCCAGCGTCCCGCCCCTCTCCTGACTGGCAGGTCTGGGGGCGGGAACGAACGGAAGCAGGCCGCAAAAGCCGGGGACTCGAGTTATCAGCGCGGCCGCCGTAAAAGCGCGGGCCGCGCTGAAGTCCCCGGCGCACCACAAGTGCCAGCCGCGCCGCAGTCCCAGCGGCCGGCGCGACCGATTCCTAGAAGTGTGCCTGCTTCAGCGAAGCTGAATGAGGCCATGGCACAAGCGCCGTAGCGCTGATGTCCCCCGGCGCACTACAACACCCAGCATGCTGCGGTGTGAGCGCCAAATGCACGGGGACACAGAGTACCTTGAGGAAGCAGGGCCATGTCCCTGATGTACTCCGCTCCATCCAGCATCTTCTCCAGGGGCTGTAGATGGAGCACGGTCTCAGTGCCTGGAGACCAGTAAATCCCACTTCACCCAGAGCCCTGTAAAAAGGGATGGGGAAGGAATCAGCATGTGGGCTCCTGCCGCCGTACCCGCAATGGGTACCTCAACCTTACAAACACCTCCGACATACAGTGGGGTGAGAAGGGAGCATGCTGGGAGCCCTGTATGGGCCCTCTTTTCTTCCATCCGACATAGTCAGCAGCTGCTGCTGACTAAAAACAATGGAGCTATGCGTGCGTGTCTGACCTCCTGCGCACAAAGCTAAAACTGAGGAATCCGTACTCCTACGGGAGGGTGTATAGCCAGAAGGGGAGGGGCCTTACACTTTTAAGTGTAGTTCTTTGTGCGGCCTCCAGAGGCAGTAGCTATACACCCACTGTCTGGGTCTCCCAATTAGGAGCGAAAAAGAAAAATTGCATAAATTAACAATACAACAGAAGACTCTTCTTGGAATGAATACTCACAAGATCAGTGTAGATGTATATTTCCCTACAGTGGGCCAATAGTCTCAAACCAAAGAGCAAGGTCTTTATCTGGCCATTAGTCTAAGTTGATAACTCATCTAGTTCAGCCCAAAGTGGTGTCTGTCCATAGCGCACACTTGCCTCACAGACACTGCTACAGAAGCCAGTTTTGATTCCCCATGATGTCCTCAAAAGATCTCAGTAGGGATCAAAAATTATTGAAATTTAATTAACATACTGTACGTTTTTACAATCTAAGGGTCCCGTTACACGACGCGATCCCGACAATGATACGACCTGGTTAGGATCACTGGTACGTCGCTACATGATCGCTAGTGAGCTGTCAAACAGGCAGATCTAATTAGTGACGCAGCAACGATACGGCGATCCGTATAACGACCTCAGCGGTCGTTAGGACCCTGTCATACAGCAGCTATTCTGACGACTCAGACCTCGATAGAACGCCGCGTTCTGAGTCGCCAACGAGGCCACTTGTCGTTATGGCATCAAACACAGCGATGCATGCTGCCTAGCGGGACACCAACGATCAAAAAATGAACCAGGACGTTCAGGTACGATCGGCGATATCGCAACGGGGGGGGCAATCGCTGCTATGTGTCACACGTAGCGAGATCACTAGCGAGGTCGCTGTTGCGTCACAAAACCTGTGACTTTTCAGCGATCTCGCGAACGACATCGCTATGTGTGACGGGGGCTTTAGTCCTATAAGGATAAATGACCTTATCAGTAACCTATGCAGTGTCCTTCTTTGGTTCTAGTAAACCAGCATTGTCCACACAACCCTATGGTGCCACAACAGAGATGAAAAGAGGAAGAGTGGTGAGAAGAGGTGCCAGCACTGAAAACACGGAAGACGTTTGACTCTGCAATGGCTTCTTCAGCCTAATCTGCAAGACAAGCATTTATTATGGACAGAGGTTGAGGTAAGTCTGTCCACTTAGGAAAGTTTACATCTACACTAATCTGATGAACATTCAATCCTAGTATCGAGTCTGCTTGTGTATTGCACGTTCTTATATTGTGAGAGGAAAGCTGCACAAACTCCATGAAGACTGAGGACTACTTAGCTGCAAAACAATGACGCAAGCCTTTGCAAAACAAATTGTCTTTTAGTGACAGATTGTCAGTAAATGTAATGCAGTTTTTGAAAAATGTTCCATGGCAATTAGAAATTTGTGAAAATGACAAATAAAACTTGCCTTATCCAGTTTTCTTGATCGCAGGGCATGTGAGGCTCTGTGATACTGGGCGGTCAGATACAGACATTGCGCAAGCCAATAAATATCTTGTGGTTCCTCTGGAAAAAAAAAAAAAACACAATTTCAGTATGGCTCTAGAAGATAATAGAAAAAAATGTATTCAGTCCTAAGAAATGAGAAATTGTGAACTTGGTTGTACCATAGACCACTAATAATGTATCTTCTAATGGTGGCACAAGGCCCAAGCAGGCATCATGTGGAGAGCCTACAGACATGTAGGCTGTATGGTTGAACCTACTTAAAGAAGCCCTCCCATGAACCCTTCTCCCCTAAATCTGCGTATATGTACTGTAGTATCAAGTGTGTTAATACACTAACCTACTGTCGTCTCATCCCAGAATCAGCGACATTCGGTTCCTCTTCTCAGTGACATCCCTGGTCTGTAGAATCTTCAGATCACGCTGTGCTCCGCATGACCCAGAAATGTTTTTTACAATGTAAGGCTATGTGCGCACGTTGCGTAAATTCATGCAGTTACGCTGCGCTTTGTAGCGCAGCGTAACTGCATGCGTCCCCTGCACAATCTATGGAGATTGTGCAGGGGCCGTGCGCACGTGGCATATTACAACGCAGCGCTTCGGCATGGGACATGTCACTTCTTCTGTGCGCTTTGCCGGCAGCTCCTGCTCTGTCTATGGCAGGAGCTGCAGGCAGAGCGCACGTTCTCGCCGGCACCATGCGCCTCAGAACGGAGCTTTTCAGCTGCGTTCTGAAGCGCACCTTTTACGGTGCTGGGCTAGTACGCAACGTGCGCACATACCCTAAGTCTATGGAGCATCGGTACAAGTGTCCATAGGCTTACATTCTAAAAAAGACTTTCCGACTCATGCATAGAGTGAGCCAGATAGTCTGAATAGCAGTGATGTCAAGAAGAAGACAAACAGAATGGTGCTGAACATGAGAGAGCATGACAGTAGGTTAGTATATTAACACACTGACACTACATATACAAATGCAAAGATTTAGGAAGTGGAGGGGAAGTAATAGGAGGGCTTCTTTAACCCCTTCACGACTGGCCGATTTTTCGCTTTCCGTTTTTTTTTTTCGCCATTCTTTTTCTGAGACGTAACTTTTTTATTTTTCAGTCAATATGGTCATGTGAGAGCTCATTTTTTGCGGAACGAGCTGTACTTTTAAATGAAACCATAAGTTATACCATATAGTGTACTGGAAAACGGCAAAAAAATTCCAAATGCAGAAAAATTGCAAAAAAAGTGCGATAGCACTATTGTTTTTGAGATATTTTATTCACTGTGTTCACTATATGGTAAAACTGATGTGTGGGTGTGATGCCTCAGGTCAGTGCGAGTTCGTAGACACCAAACATGTATAGGTTTACTTTTATATAAGGGGTTAAAAAAAATCGGAAGTTTGACCGAAAAAAGTGGCGCACGTTTTACGACATATTCCGTGACCCGTAGCGTTCTCATTTTTCGGGATCTATGGCTCAGTGACGGCTTATTTTTTGCGCCTCGAGCTGACGTTTTTAACGGTACCATTTTTGCGCAGATGCTACGTTTTGATCGCTTCTTACAGCATTTTGCGCAAAAGTTGTGGCGACAAAAAAACGTCGTTTTGGCGTTTGGAATTTTTTTTGCCGCTACGCCGTATACTGATCAGATTAATTGATTTTATATTTTGATAGATCGGGCGTTTCTGAACGCGGCGATACCAAACGTGTGTATAATTTTTATTTTTTTAACCCTTTAATTTTCAATGGGGCGAATGGGGGGTGATTTGAACGTTTAGGTTTTTTTAAAAAATTTTAAAACTTTTTTTTAACTTTTTTTTTATTTTACTAGTCCCCCTAGGGGGCTATAGCGATCAGCAATCCAATCGCTCTGCCCTATCTGCTGATCACAGCTACACAGCTGTAAACAGCAGATACGCTCTCTTTCTTTGTCGCTGCACTGGGAGACCCAGACAATTGGGTGTATAGCTTGTGCCTCTGGAGGCCACACAAAGTATTACACTTTAAAAAGTGTAACCCCTCCCCTCTGCCTATACACCCTCCCGTGGACCACGGGCTCCTCAGTTTTATGCTGTGTGTGGAAGGAGGCACACATCCACTCATGAATTCTCAGACTTATTTATGTCGGTTGGAAGAAAAGAGGACCCCCACGGGGTCCCCGGCATGTTCCCTTATCACCCCACTATGTCGGCGGTGTTGTTAAGGTTGAGGTACCCATTGCGGGTACAGAGGCTGGAGCCACATGCCGTCTCCTTCACCATCCCTTAGCGGCTCTGGGAGAAGTGGGATCCTGAGCGGTCTTCCATTTGCTGGGACCGTGCTCCATCCGCAGCCCCTGAGGGAACCTGCCGGACCGGAGCCTCTTCAACCCCAGGGACCGGGCCCTGCAACTTAAAGGTACTCTGTATCCCTGTCGGGGATCGTACAGAGAGCGCACCTTCTTCCTGGGAGCCGCGGTAGTTTTAAAACTAAGGAGGCCGGTGGACTTCCGCGCCGACCGTGCCTGCTTGTCGGGCGCGGCCTCAAATTTAGTCCCCGGCTTCACCGCGGCCTAGTCGCAAAAATCCCGCCCCCGGGCCTGCCTGTCAGGGGTAAGGGCGGGTTCTCCGGCATGACGTCGGATGTGAGGGCTGGAGCATCCTGCATGTTCTCCTCCCCCCTCACTGACCACTGTGGGGACCCCAGATTCCCGCTCTTGGCTGGCGCCGCCCTCGGCTCCACTCCTCCCCTGAGAGCTCCGGCGGCCATTTTCTGGCATTCTGCCGGTGGATGCTTCTCAGTGAACAGCTCAGCAGCTCCGGGGGATCCAAGGCAGGGAATCTGGAGGACACACTCTGATCTTAGCGGTCGGTAAGCCACACCGGTCACCCGGTGCTGGCCCCCCTGGGGTGCCGGTATAGATACATATATATATATTTATACAATAGATATATATATATATCTGTTCGGTCAGTCCGTATACCTTGGTCCCTATATACCCTCAGTTGGTCACTCTCCTAGGAGACAACAGCATGTCGTCCACAAGGAGCAAAACTGCTAAGGCACAGGTTTTTTTCGCGGCCTGTACCTCTTGTGGGGCTATGTTGCCTGCGGGATCCACGTACCCTCACTGTGAGCAGTGTTCGACTCCTGCCACGCTTGCTCAGCCGGAGCCTTGGGCACTGGTGGGCCCCTCGGCTCAGGTAGACCCCCCTGCTCCCCCTGAACATGCAGGGACAGAGTCACAGGGGTTGGCCTCTTTTGCTGAGAAACTCACTCTCCCAAGGTGGATCCGCCAGTCTCCAAATTGGCTGCTAGATCCGTTGTGTCTGTTGCAGATGGCTCATCCCTGAAGGATGCCACTGACAGACAGATAGAGCTCTTGGTGAAGTCCATCTATGAGGCCACGGGCGCGTCTTTCGCCCCGGCCTTTGCCGCTGTGTGGGCTCTCCAAGCGATCTCGGCTTGTCTGGCTGAGATTAATGCTGTCACACGGAATTCTGCTCCGCATGTTTCTTCCTTGACCTCTCAGGCATCTGCCTTTTCGTCCTACGCCATGAACGCCGTCCTGGACTCCGCTAGCCGGACGGCTGTAGCATCCGCTAGCTCCGTGGCAGTCGGCAGGGCCATGTGGCTGCGCGAATGGAAAGCAGACTCGGCTTCCAAAAGGTTCTTAACTGGTCTGCCTTTTGCTGGCGACCGTTTATTTGGCGAACGATTGGATGAGATTATTAAGGAATCCAAGGGAAAGGAATCCTCCTTACCCCAGTCCAGACCTAAGAAGCCTCAGCAACGAAAAATACAATCAAGGTTTCGGTCCTTTCGTCCCTCCGCCAAGCCACAATCCTCCTCGTCCAACAGGCCGGAGAAAGGCCAGAGGAACTCCTATGCGTGGCGGTCCAAGTCACGCCCCCAAAAGGCCGCAGGAGGCACTGCCTCCAAGACGGCCTCCTCATGACTCTCAGCCTCCCCTAGCATCATCCTCGGTCGGTGGCAGGCTCTCCCGCTTTAGAGACGCCTGGTGGCCACACGTTCAAGACCGATGGGTGAGAGACATTCTGTCTCAGGGTTACAGGATAGAGTTCAGCTCACGTCCTGCGGCTCGTTTCTTCAGAACCTCCCCGCCCCCCGCTCAGGCCGATGCATTTTTTCAGGCAGTGGACGCTCTGAAGTCAGAAGGTGTTGTGATCCCCGTTCCCCCTCAGGAACGTGGTCGCGGCTTTTACTCCAACTTGTTCGTAGTGCCCAAAAAGGACGGGTCATTCCGTCCCGTTCTGGACCTCAAGCTACTCAACAGACATGTGAGAACCAGACGGTTTCGGATGGAATCTCTCCGTTCAGTCATCGCCTCGTTGTCACAAGGAGACTTCCTGGCATCGATCGACATCAAGGATGCTTATCTCCATGTGCCGATCGCACCCGAACATCAACGTTTCCTGCGTTTCGCCATCGGGGACGAACACCTCCAGTTCGTCGCATTGCCCTTCGGCCTGGCGACAGCCCCACGGGTTTTCACCAAAGTCATGGCATCCGTCGTGGCGGTCCTACACTCTCAGGGCCACTCGGTGATCCCCTACTTGGACGATCTCCTAGTCAGGGCCCCTTCTCGGGTGGCGTGTCAACAAAGCCTTACCGTCGCTCTGGCGACTCTCCAGCAGTTCGGGTGGATCATAAACTTCCCGAAATCCAAGTTGACACCAACCCAATCACTGACTTACCTTGGGATGGAGTTTCACACACAGCCAGCGTTAGTCAAGCTACCGCGGGACAAACAGCTTTCTCTGCAGGCAGGGGTGCAATCACTTCTTCGGAGTCAATCACACCCCTTAAGGCACCTCATGCACTTCCTGGGGAAGATGGTGGCAGCTATGGAGGCAGTGCCGTTTGCACAATTTCATCTACGGCCGCTCCAATGGGATATTCTCCGCAAATGGGACAAGAGTGCGGCTTCCCTCGACAAGAACGTCTCCCTTTCCCTCGCGACCAAAACATCACTTCAGTGGTGGCTCCTACCCACATCTCTGTCGGGAGGAAGATCATTCCTACCCCCAACCTGGGCTGTGGTCACCACGGACGCGAGCCTGTCAGGTTGGGGAGCGGTTTTTCTCCACCACAGGGCTCAAGGAACCTGGACTCCGACAGAATCGTCCCTTCAGATCAATATTCTGGAGATAAGGGCAGTATATCTAGCCCTATTGGCTTTCCATCGGTGGCTGGAGAGCAGGCAGATCCAAATCCAGTCGGACAACGCCACTGCCGTCGCCTACATCAATCACCAAGGCGGCACTCGCAGTCGTCTGGCCTTCCAGGAAGTCCGGCGGATTCTGCAGTGGGTGGAAGACACAGGCTCCACCATCTCCGCAGTTCACATCCCGGGCGTAGAAAACTGGGAAGCAGATTTTCTCAGTCGTCAGGGCATGGACGCGGGGGAATGGTCTCTTCACCCAGACGTGTTTCGGGAGATCTGTCGCCGCTGGGGAACGCCGGACGTCGATCTCATGGCGTCACGGCACAACAACAAGGTCCCGGCCTTCATGGCACGGTCTCGGGATCACAGAGCTCTGGCGGCGGACGCGTTAGTGCAGGATTGGTCGCAGTTCCGACTGCCGTATGTGTTTCCCCCTCTGGCAATGCTGCCCAGAGTACTACGCAAGATCAGGTCCGACTGCCGTCGCGCCATTCTCGTCGCTCCAGACTGGCCGAGGCGGTCGTGGTATCCGGATCTGTGGCATCTCACGGTGGGTCAACCGTGGGCACTTCCAGACCGCCCAGACTTGCTATCACAAGGTCCGTTTTTCCATCTGAATTCTGTGGCCCTCAACCTGACTGTGTGGCCATTGAGTCCTGGCTCCTAGCGTCTTCAGGGTTATCTCAGGATGTCATTGCCACCATGAGACAGGCCAGGAAGCTAATGTCCGCCAAGATCTATTATAGGTCTTGGCAAATCTTCCTGTCCTGGTGCACTGCTAACGGTTTTTCTCCATGGCCGTTTGCTTTACCCACATTCCTTTCATTCCTTCAATCTGGAGTGGACAAGGGTTTGTCCCTCGGCTCTATCAAGGGCCAAGTGTCGGCGCTCTCTGTGTTTTTTCAAAAGCGTCTAGCCAGGCTTCCGCAGGTCCGCACGTTCCTGCAGGGGGTCTGCCACATAGTTCCACCTTACAAACGTCCGTTGGAACCTTGTGACCTTAACAGGGTCCTGACGGCTCTTCAAAAGCCGCCTTTTGAGCCACTGCGGGATGTCTCTCTCTCCCGTCTTTTGCAGAAGGTGGCCTTCCTAGTGGCAGTCTCGTCTCTTCGGAGAGTGTCTGAGCTTGCAGCGCTGTCATGCAAAGCTCCCTTCCTGGTTTTTCACCAGGATAAGGTGGTTCTTGGTCCAGTCCCGGAATTTCTCCCTAAGGTGGTATCCCCTTTTCATCTAAATCAGGATATCTCCTTGCCTTCCTTTTGCCCTAATCCAATTCACCAGTGTGAAAAGGATTTGCACTCTTTGGATCTAGTGAGAGCACTCCGGTTCTACGTGTCTCGCACGGCGCCCCTGCGCCGTTCAGATGCGCTCTTTGTCCTTGTCGCTGGCCAGCGTAAGGGCTCTCAGGCCTCCAAGTCAACCTTGGCTCGGTGGATCAAGGAACCGATTCTCGAGGACTACCGTTCTTCTGGGCTTCCACTTCCTTCAGGGTTGAAAGCCCATTCTACCAGAGCTGTAGGTGCGTCCTGGGCTTTGCGGCACCGGGCGACGGCTCAGCAGGTGTGTCAGGCAGCTACGTGGTCTAGTCTGCACACTTTCACGAAGCACTATCAAGTGCATACCCATGCGTCGGCTGACGCCAGTCTAGGTAGGCGAGTCCTTCAGACGGCGGTTGCCCACCTGTAAGAGGGGGCCGTTTTTCGGCTCTTTCGATTGAGGTATTCTTTTACCCACCCAGGGACTGCTCTTGGACGTCCCAATTGTCTGGGTCTCCCAATGGAGCGACAAAGAAAAAGGGAATTTTGTTTACTTACCGTAAATTCCTTTTCTTCTAGCTCCTATTGGGAGACCCAGCACCCGCCCCTGTGCCCTTTGGGCTGGTTGTTCTTTTGTGTACACATGTTGTTCATGTTGAATTGTTCTTATGGTTCATGGTCTTCAGTTCTCCGAACATCCTTCGGATTGAATTTACCCTAGACCAATTTATAAGTTTTCACCTTCCTGCTTTTGCACCAAAACTGAGGAGCCCGTGGTCCACGGGAGGGTGTATAGGCAGAGGGGAGGGGTTACACTTTTTAAAGTGTAATACTTTGTGTGGCCTCCAGAGGCACAAGCTATACACCCAATTGTCTGGGTCTCCCAATAGGAGCTAGAAGAAAAGGAATTTACGGTAAGTAAACAAAATTCCCTTTTTCTACAGTGAAAGCAATTCATGTGTAGTACAGGAGTCATCACATGACCCTAAGCTACCATGACAACTAACGGAAGTCACGTGATCGCGTCACGTGACTTCCGGTATCGGGCGGTAAGTAAATGTTTACTGCGATCGCGCTTATAATGGCGCTGTCACATATTGACAGCGCCATTTAAGGGGTTAAACGGCACGAGCAGATAACGATTCTGCTCGTGCCTAGCAGGCACACATCTCAGCTGTGAAAATCAGCTGAGATGTGTGCCGATCGCGGCATGCTGCCGCCAGCAGACCGCGGGCAGTAACATTATGACCGCTAGGACGTAATATTATGGCCCGCGGTCGTTAAGGGGTTAAGGCATGTGCAAATGATGGCCTTTCCTGGTGGGTTTTGCATGAAAAAAAAGTGCTGAAAAAAATGCTAAAAAGAATTAACATATGCACTGCAATGGGTCTGAAACTCATGAAGCAGCTAAAGACGACATGACCATTGAAGCCACTCACTAGTTTATATAGACGGTATACAAAAAAAGATGTTGGTGAAACTATCAAAGAGACGCATCAGAAAAAACACCGCCAACATTTTCCTGAAGTATCTTCAGTTTCAAAAACTATTCAGGTACATTGGTGTTAAAAGACATCGTGTGCACACAGCCTGGCACAGATTTCTGTGTCTGTACGGTCATGGGGCAGTAGGAGGTCTGAATTTTTTCTCCGCATAGATGCTCTCACCAGTGGTTTTCACACTAGCACTCCATGTTATACTGGGTAAGGGCTCATGCGCACGTAACTGCTGAATATTCCGCAGCGATTTGACAGCACATGTGCGCGTCAAATCGCTGCAGGAAGACTGCATAATGAATGCAGGTTTTTTGTTAAAAAAAAAAAAAGTCGATTTCATGCGCTATGGCTGCTGCCCCCACCATAGACCGAGTGGGAGCTGCATCCAAAGCGCACGGAATAATTGACATGCTGCTTTTATGAACGCACAGATTTGGGTGAAAATTATAGCACCCAAATCGCTGCGTTCATAAAAGCATCGAGCGCACGTGTCATGCACAATCTTCATAGATTGTGCAGGGGACGCAGGACGCATGCATTTACACTGCAGTGCAATACGCAGCGTAAATACATGTGAGTACGCAACGTGCGCATGAGCCCTAACTCTGGAAAACCTCTAAATTCCTCTATGACGTGATCTTCATAAAGAATACTTGTTATTTCACCGTATGGCCAGCGGACATCAAACTATACCAGGGAATACCAAAAAATGGATTGGCAAAGTGTAATAACTGGAAAGTGATTCAGCACATACTGACGTACATAACATGCAGAATATTACTGATAATGGAAAAACAAAGCTCCTTACCATGAGATAACGAAGCCACCTTATCTGCCCAAAATAAGGCACTCTGGTACTGTTGCTGCAAGACACACAATGATTTCACATGTTTACCCATGACGATACAGTCAGTACTGTGCACATTTCATACCAGCGGCAGAATGCATTATTGTATTTTAGCAACTCGGAACAATCCTATTGTTAGAGAGGATTTGTGGGAATACAAACTGATAAACTAGTCATGCGCACTATGAAGCCGGGTGTACGCGTCCTGGCTTCCAACTACAGTAGTGCACATTACCCAGACTCCAGGGTCATGCGCACTGAGCCGAAATCCCCCATTGGACGCAATGGCGGCAAATAGGTGAGATCATCCTGTGACACTGCACATTCATTAGCATGATAGCACACCCACAGGGGCTTACTAACATGCTAATAGGGGCGACTAGCCAGCGGAACTAACACCCAGGGGGCTACTGCCCTCGCTCATTAGTATACGATAAAATATATTTAGAAATACTTTTTCTAAAGATCTCTTTATCTATACCAGTGTATACAGGGACGGTTAGGCAGGGATTAGCAATATGCTCGCAGTTCTGGGTGCATATTGGACCGGACAGGTTCCCTTTAATATAGGCTATCAGGCATGTATCTGCATACAACGCTAAGGCTGCTTTCACAAATCAGTTTTTTGGCATCAGGCACGATCCAGCGAAAAAACTGATGCGACGGATCCAGCGAAAAAACGGATCAGTTGCATCAGTTTCTTCCATCAGTTCCTTCAGTTTTTTGACACCTCTGGTGTGATACTGAGCATGCTCAGTTTAAAAAAATGTATCCGGCGGCCGGATCCGTTTTTTTTCCGCATTACGCCGGATCCGGCGTCCATAGGCTTCCATTATAAAACATGCCGTACGGCGCCGGATCTGGTTTTTTTTGCCAGACACAAAAACGTTCACTTCAACGTTTCATCCGGCGGCCGGACAAGTAAATTTTGCCACTATTAAAAGTCTATGGGGGAAAAAACGGATCTGGCGGCAACAGGTGCCGGATCCGTTTATTCATGTTTTTGCCGGATTGTGCCTGATGGCAAAAAACTGATGTGTGAAAGCAGCCTAACTTCCCACCCCTCCGATCAGCACTGTAAATGGACCATGGATATCCAGGCACACCAAGAACTTTGATACTGATAACCTGTCCAAGTACTATTGAAATGAATGGGAGCTGAGCTACAGTACCTGTGAATGGTCACTATACAGCGTGTGTATTCCAATGCTGTACACTTGTTTATTCGGCATCAACAAGAGCTGCAAACAGCCAATCTGATATCTATGACTTATCTTTTGAATACATCATGAATATCTAAGTCCTGGAAAACTCCTTTTAGAATAGGCAACTAATGATTCTTTCCAGAAAATACACTTATCTTTCTCACACAGGAGGAGCATTCTAACCAATGGACACAACTATCACTGGGAATAGGGAATAGAAATTTCACACAGAGGTCCACTGGTTTATATTTCGTAGTGCCTGTTCACACGCAAAGAAAATAAACACTAAAGCCATCCTAAAAACAGCATCAAAATGCACTTTTGTTATTTGCGGATTTGAATGTTGACTTTTATCACGATCAGCGGAGTTCACTCACTGCGATACCTGGTATGGGAAGGCCGAGCACTGATAGTGACAGTGCTGTGTCTGATCCAGGGTGGAGATCGGCAGGACCCTCAGAATTAGCACAGCGCCCCCCATTCCTGTGCGGCTACCATTAGTACATGACAAGGCACTGATCTCAGATATGGAAGAAGCAGCGGAGCAGAGACCATAAGTTATACTGACTATATGTTAGAAATGTAGAGTCACATCTACTATGGGTTGTGACCAGTCGCCTTAAAACGGAACTGTCACCAAATCAAAAGTAACCAGTTTTTGCTGTTATTTTATCCCTCAAGTATTATTTTTTTCGTATCCACCATAGAGTTCTAGACATACGGGCTATATTATTTGGTGCTAGTTTTTATAGTCTTTACTAGGGATGATAGAATACCCTATTATTCGCTTCGCCGAATATCCGGCGAATACCTCGCCGCTATTCGAGTATTCTCGAATATTCGACCACCAATGTAAGTCTAGGGGAAACCAGAATAATTTCATGTTGGACCGGTCAGTGACCTGTGGTGACTGAGGAAGCGGCTGAAATGGAGGGGAAAAGGCAGAAACAGTATGGGCACAGCCTATAGAAGGTGCCTGACTGAATTTCTACCCCCTCCCGATTCATCCAAGATGGCAGGACGCACAATAAAGCGCCGCCATGACACATGCGACAGAAAACTCCTCCCCGGGTCCAGCTAAGTCACCCCCCATACTCCCCCGGTGTTTTGCGGTGTTCCCCCGGTGTCTTTACCTTTTTGCAGTGTTGATCACCCGCGTCCCTCCTCCTTCACAATAAACGCTAGGCGCATGCGCAGAGAGTGGCTGTCAGCTGAGCTCAGCTTCCTGTATTCAGTGAGAGCTGCGCTCGCTGGCTGCATGAACACTGCTGCTGTGGCCCGGGGAGAGTAGCTGCAGATTCTTTGCACCCACACTACTCACATGGAGGGTCTGCACTTCTAGAAAATGGGGGATGCGTTCCCTGAGCGTGCCCCCCATATTCTAGAAGGTCCAGAGTCGTGGTGGGACTTTAAAAATGGATTACAGGGGATTTTTTTCCCTTTACAATAAATTGGTGAAAGAGGGAATATGTTGGGGAGTGTTTTTTCAAATTTTATTTTTTTTTGTCGTCTATTTTCTTTTTTCTATTTTTAATACTGACAATTCGTGATGTCGGGTATCTGATAGACGCCATGACATACAAAACTGCTGGACTTGATGTCAGGTGACATTACACATCTGGTATCAACCCAATTCATTACCCCGTTTGCCACCACACCAGGGGGAGCTGGGGCGAAGCGCCAGGATTGGCGCATCTAATGGATGCGCCACTTCTGGGGCGGCTGCAGCCTGATATTTTTAGGCTGGGAAGGGCCAATAACTATGCACCTTCCCACCCTGAGAATACCAGACCAAAGCTGTCCGCTTTACCTTGGCTGGTGAACCAATTGGGGGGAACCCCACTTTTTTTTTTTTTAATTATTTATTTATTTATAAATTAATATAAAAAAAGAGCCTGGAGGCCCTAAAATTGGATCCCCAAGCAAGGTAAAGCTGCCAGCTGTTGTCTACAGGCTGCAGCCATCTGCTTCACCCTAGCTGGCTATCAAAAATGGGGGGTACCACACGTCGCTTATTTATTTTTTTTTTTTAATTATTTATTTTTTTGGCTAAATACAAGGCTAGGCACCCTTTAGTGCCACATGAAAGTCACTAAAGGGTGCCAGCTTAGAATATGCAGGGAGGTGGGACATTTTATATGTGTTTGACATCGGTCTGCCTGTCTAACTATCTATCCATCTATCCTTGCATCCATCACTCTCTCCATCCATCCATCTCTCAATCCATCCATCAATCCATCCCTCTCACCATCCATCCATCCCTCTCTCAATCCATCCTTCCATCCCTCTCTCCATCCCCCTCCCCATCCATCCATTCCTCTCTCCATACATCCATTCATCCCTCTCTCCATCCATCCATCCCTCTCTCTATTCATCCACTCCTCTCAATATCCATCCATTCCTCTCTCCATTCATGCATCCATCCCTCTCTCCATCCATCCACCCATCCCATACACCCCCTCTCCATCCATCCATCCCTCTCTCCATCCATCCCCTCTCTCCATCCATCCCTCTCCATCCATCCATCCCTCTCTTCATCCACCCGTCTCTCTATTCATCCACTCCTCTCAATATCCATCCATCCGTCTCTCTATTCATCCACTCCTCTCAATATCCATCCATCCGTCTCTCTATTCATCCACTCCTCTCAATATCAATCCAATCTCTCCATCCATCCCTCTCTCCATCCATCCCTCTCTCCATCCATGTCTCCATCCATCCCTCTCTCCATTCATCTCTCCATCCATCCCTCTCCATCCATCCCTCTCTCCATCCAACCATCCCTCTCTCCATCCATCCATCTCTCCGTCCATCCATCCCTCCGTCCATCCATCCCTCCGTCCATCCATCCCTCTCTCCATCCATCCCTCTCTCCATCCATCCCTCTCTCCATCCATCCCTCTCTCCATCCATCCCTCTCTCCATCCATCCCTCTCTCCATCCATCCATCCCTCTCTCCTGCCATCCATCAATCGCTCTCTTCATCCATCTCACCATCCATCCCACTCTCAATCCATCCCTCTCTCCATCCATCCATTCATTCATCCCTCTCTCCATCCATCCATTCATTCATCCCTCTCTCCATCCATCCATCCCTCTCTCCATCCATCCCTCTCTCCATCCATCCCTCTCTCCATCCATCCCTCTCTCTCCATCCATCCATCTCTCCATCCATCCAACCCTCTCTCCATCCATCCCTCTCTCTATTCATCCACTCCTCTCAATATCCATCCATTCCTCTCTCCATTCATGCATCCATCCCTCTCTCCATCCATCCACCCATCCCACACACCCCCTCTCCATCCATCCATCCCTCTCTCCATCCATCCCTCCCCTCTCTCCATCCATCCCTCTCCATCCATCCGTCTCTCTATTCATCCACTCCTCTCAATATCCATCCATCAGTCTCTCTATTCATCCACTCCTCTCAATATCAATCCAATCTCTCCATCCATCCCTCTCTCCATCCATCCCTCTCTCCATCCATCCCTCTCTCCATCCATCTCTCCATCCATCCATCTCTCCATCCATCCCTCTCTCCGTCCATCCATCTCTCAGTCCATCCATCCCTCTCTCCATCCATCCCTCTCTCCATCCATCCCTCTCTCCATCCATCCCTCTCTCCATCCATCCCTCTCTCCATCCATCCCTCTCTCCTGCCATCCATCCATCGCTCTCTTCATCCATCTCACCATCCATCCCACTCAATCCATCCCTCTCTCCATCCATCCATTCATTCATCCCTCTCTCCATCCATCCATCCATCCCTCTCTCCATCCATCCCTCTCTCCATCCATCCCTCTCTCCATCCATCCCTCTCTCTATTCATCCACTCCTCTCAATATCCATCCATTCCTCTCTCCATTCATGCATCCATCCCTCTCTCCATCCATCCACCCATCCCATACACCCCCTCTCCATCCATCCATCCCTCTCTCCATCCATCCCTCCCCTCTCTCCATCCATCCCTCTCCATCCATCCGTCTCTCTATTCATCCACTCCTCTCAATATCCATCCATCCGTCTCTCTATTCATCCACTCCTCTCAATATCAATCCATCAATCTCTCCATCCATCCCTCTCTACATCCATCCATCCCTCTCTCCATCCATCCATCTCTCCATCCATCCATCCCTCTCTCCATCCATCCCTCTCTCCTGCCATCCCTCTCTCCTGCCATCCCTCTCTCATGCCATCCCTCTCTCCTGCCACCCCTCTCTCCTGCCACCCCTCTCTCCTGCCATCCATCCATCGCTCTCTTCATCCATCTCACCATCCATCCCACTCTCCATCCATCCATTCATCTCTCCATCCATCCATCCCTCTCTCCATCCATCCAACCCTCTCTCCATCCATCCAACCCTCTCTCCATCCATCCAACCCTCTCTCCATCCATCCAACCCTCTCTCCATCCATCCAACCCTCTCTCCATCCATCCAACCCTCTCTCCATCCATCCAACCCTCTCTCCCATCCATCCAACCCTCTCTCCATCCATCCAACCCTCTCCCCATCCCTCCATTCATTCCTCTCTCCATCCATCCATGCATCCATCCCTTTCTCCCTCCATCCATCCCTCTCTCTCCATCCATCCCTCTCTCTCCATCCATCCCTCTCTCCTTCCCATCCATCCCTCTCTCCATCCATCCCTCTGTCCATCCATCCCTCTCTCCATCCATCCCTCTCTCCATCCATCCCTCTCTCCATCCATCTCTCCGTCCATCCATCCATCTCTCCATCCATCCATCCCTCTCTCCATCCATCCCTCTCGAGCCATCCAACCCTCTCTCCATCCATCCATCCCTCTCTCCATCTATCCATCCCTCTCTCCATCCATCCATCCCTCTCTCCATCCATCCATCCCTCTCTCCATCCATCCCTCTCTCCTGCCATCCATCCATCGCTCTCTTCATCCATCTCACCATCCATCCCACTCTCAATCCATCCCTCTCTCCATCCATCCATCCATCTCTCGGACCAAAGCTGTCCGCTTTACCTTGGCTGGTGAACCAATTGGGGGAAACCCCACTTTTTTTTTTTTCATTATTTATTTATTTATAAATAAATTAAAAAAAAAAAGAGCCTGGAGGCCCTAAAATTGGATCCCCAAGCAAGGTAAAGCTGCCAGCTGTTGTCTACAGGCTGCAGCCATCTGCTTTACCCTAGCTGGCTATCAAAAATGGGGGGTACCACACGTCGCTTTTTTTTTTAATTATTTATTTTTTTGGCTAAATACAAGGCTAGGCACCCCTTAGTGGCACATGAAAGTCACTAAAGGGTGCCAGCTTAGAATATGCAGGGAGGTGGGACATTATATATGTGTTCGACATCGGTCTGCCTGTCTAACTATCTATTCATCTATCCTTGCATCCATTACTCTCTCCATCCATCCATCCCTCTCTCAATCCATCCATCCATCCCTCCACCATCCATCCATCCCTCTCTCAATCCATCCTTCCATCCCTCTCTCCATCCCCCTCCCCATCCATCCATTCCTCTCTCCATACATCCATTCATCCCTCTCTCCATCCATCCATCCCTCTCTCTATTCATCCACTCCTCTCAATATCCATCCATTCCTCTCTCCATTCATGCATCCATCCCTCTCTCCATCCACCCATCCCATACACCCCCTCTCCACCCATCCATCTCTCCATCCATCCCTCCCCTCTCTCCATCCATTCATCTCTCCAACCATCCATTCATCCCTCTCTCCATCCATCCATCCCTCTCTCCATCCATCCCTCTCTCCATCCATCCCTCTCTCCATCCATCCCTCTCTCCATCCATCCCTCTCTCCATCCAACCCTCTCCCCATCCAACCCTCTCCCCATCCATCCATCCCTCTCTCCATCCATCCATCTCTCCATCCATCCATCCCTCTTCTCCATCCATCCATCCCTCTCTCCATCCACCCAACCCTCTCTCCATCCATCCAACCCTCTCTCTATTCATCCACTCCTCTCAATATCCATCCATTCCTCTCTCCATTCATGCATCCATCCCTCTTTCCATCCATCCACCCATCCCATACACCCCCTTCTCCATCCATCCATCCCTCTCTCCATCCATCCCTCTCCATCCATCCATCCCTCTCTCCATCCATCCGTCTCTCTATTCATCCATCCGTCTCTCTATTCATCCACTCCTCTCAATATCCATCCATCCGTCTCTCTATTCATCCACCACTCTCAATATCCATCCATCCCTCTCTCCATCCATCCCTCTCTCCATCCATCCCTCTCCCCTGCCATCCCTCTCTCCTGCCATCCATCCATCGCTCTCTTCATCCATCTCACCATCCATCCCACTCTCAATCCATCCATCTCTCCATCCATCCATTCATCTCTCCATCCATCCATTCATCCCTCTCTCCATCCATCCATCCCTCTCTCCCTCTCTCCATCTATCCCTCTCTCCATCCATCCAACCCTCTCTCCATCCATCCAACCCTCTCTCCCATCCATGCAACCCTCTCTCCATCCAACCCTTTCCCCATCCCTCCATCCATTCCTCTCTCCATCCATCCCTCTCTCCATCCATCCCTCTCTCTCCATCCATCCCTCTCTCTCCATCCATACCTCTCTCTCCATCCATACCTCTCTCTCCATCCATACATCTCTCCATCCATCCCTCTCTCCTTCCCATCCATCTCTCCGTCCATCCATCCATCTCTCCATCCATCCATCCATCTCTCCATCCCTCTCTCCATCCATCCCTCTCGATCCATCCAACCCTCTCTCCATCCATCCATCCCTCTCTCCATCCATCCATCCCTCTCTCCATCCATCCATCTCTCCATCCATCCCTCTCTCCATCCATCCCTCTCTCCATCCATCCCTCTCTCCATCCATCCCTCTCTCCATCCATCCCTCTCTCCATCCATCCCTCTCTCCATCCATCCCTCTCCTGCCATCCATCCATCGCTCTCTTCATCCATCTCACCATCCATCCCACTCTCAATCCATCCCTCTCTCCATCCATTCATCTCTCCATCCATCCATTCATCCCTCTCTCCATCCATCCATCCCTCTCTCCATCCATCCATCCCTCTCTCCATCCATCCATCCCTCTCTCCATCCATCCATCCCTCTCTCCATCCATCCATCCCTCTCTCCATCCATCCATCCCTCTCTCCATCCATCCATCCCTCTCTCCATCCATCCATCCCTCTCTCCATCCATCCATCCCTCTCTCCATCCATCCCTCTCTCCATCCATCCATCCCTCTCTCCATCCATCCCTCTCTCCATCCATCCATCCCTCTCTCCATCCATCCAACCCTCCATCCATCCATCCTTCTCGCCATCCATCCAACCCTCTCGCCATCCATCCAACCCTCTCTCCATCCATCCAACCCTCTCTCCATCCATCCAACCCTCTCTCCATCCATCCAACCCTCTCTCCATCCATCCAACCCTCTCTCCATCCATCCAACCCTCTCTCCATCCATCCAACCCTCTCTCCCATCCATCCAACCCTCTCTCCATCCATCCAATCCTCTCCCCATCCCTCCATCCATTCCTCTCTCCATCCATCCATGCATCCATCCCTTTCTCCCTCCATCCATGCATCTCAACATCCATCCCTCTCTCTCCATCCATCCCTCTCTCTCCATCCATCCCTCTCTCTCCATCCATACATCTCTCCATCCATCCCTCTCTCCTTCCCATCCATCAATCTCTCCATCCATCCCTCTCTCTCTCCATCCATCCCTCTCTCCGTCCATCCATCCATCTCTCCATCCATCCATCCATCCCTCTCTCCATCCATCCCTCTCGATCCATCCAACCCTCTCCCCATCCATCCCTCTCTCCTTCCCATCCATCAATCTCTCCATCCATCCCTCTCTCTCTCCATCCATCCCTCTCTCCATCCATCCATCCCTCTCTCCATCCCATCCATCCATCCATCTCTCCGTCCATCCATCCATCTCTCCATCCCTCTCTCCATCCAACCCTCTCTCCATCCATCCATCCCTCTCTCCATCCATCCATCCATCCCTCTCTCCATCCATCCATCCCTCTCTCCATCCATCCCTCTTCTCCTGCCATCCATCCATCGCTCTCTTCATCCATCTCACCATCCATCCCACTCTCAATCCATCCCTCTCTACACCCATTCATCTCTCCATCCATCCATTCATCCCTCTCTCCATCCATCCATCCCTCTCTCCATCCATCCCTCTCTCCATCCATCCCTCTCTCCATCCATCCATCCATCCCTCTCTCCATCCATCCATCCCTCTCTCCATCCATCCATCCCTCTCTCCATCCATCCATCCCTCTCTCCATCCATCCATCCCTCTCTCCATCCATCCAACCCTCTCTCCATCCATCCAACCCTCTCTCCATCCATCCAACCCTCTCTCCATCCATCCAACCCTCTCTCCATCCATCCAACCCTCTCTCCATCCAGCCACCCCTCTCTCCATCCATCCATCTCCCCATCCATCCATCTCTCCATCCATCCATCCATCCCTCCATCCATCCATCCCTCTGTCCATGCCATCCATCCATCCATCTCTCCATCCATCCCTCTCTCCATCCAGCCATCCCTCTCTCCATCCATCCATCTCTCCATCCATCCATCCATCTCTCCATCCATCCCTCTCTCCATCCATCCATCCATCTCTCCATCCATCCATCCATCCCTCCATCCATCCATCCATCTCTCCATCCATCCATCTCTCCATCCCTCTCTCCATCCATCCATCCATCCCTCTCTCCATCCATCCATCCCTCTCTCCATCCATCCCTCTCTCCATCCATTCCTCTCTCCATCCATCCCTCTCTCCATCCATCCATGCATCCATCCCTTTCTCCCTCCATCCATCCATCTCTCCATCCATCCATCTCTCCATCCATCCCTCTCGATCCATCCAACCCTCTCTCAATCCATCCATCCCTCTCTCCATCCATCCCTCTCTCCTGCCATCCATCCATCGCTCTCTTCATCCATCTCACCATCCATCCCACTCTCAATCCATCCCTCTCTCCATCCATTCATCTCTCCATCCATCCATTCATCCCTCTCTCCATCCATCCATCCCTCTCTCCATCCATCCATCCCTCTCTCCATCCATCCCTCTCTCCATCCATCCCTCTCTCCATCCATCCCTCTCTCCATCCATCCATCCCTCTCTCCATCCATCCATCCCTCTCTCCATCCATCCATCCCTCTCTCCATCCATCCAACCCTCTCTCCATCCATCCAACCCTCTCTCCATCCATCCAACCCTCTCTCCATCCATCCAACCCTCTCTCCATCCATCCAACCCTCTCTCCATCCATCCAACCCTCTCTCCCATCCATCCAACCCTCTCTCCATCCATCCAATCCTGTCCCCATCGCTCCATCCATCCATGCATCCATCCCTTTCTCCCTCCATCCATGCATCTCAACATCTATCCCTCTCTCTCCATCCATCCCTCTCTCTCCATCCATACATCTCTCCATCCATCCCTCTCTCCTTCCCATCCATCCATCTCTCCATCCATCCCTCTCTCCATCCATCCCTCTCTCCATCCATCCCTCTCTCCGTCCATCCATCCATCTCTCCATCCATCCATCCATCTCTCCATCCATCCATCTCTCCATCCCCCTCTCCATCCATCCCTCTCTCCATCCATCCCTCTCTCCGTCCATCCCTCTCTCCGTCCATCCCTCTCTCCATCCATCCCTCTCTCCATCCATCCCTCTCTCCTGCCATCCATCCATCGCTCTCTTCATCCATCTCACCATCCATCCCACTCTCAATCCATCCCTCTTTCCATCCATTCATCTCTCCATCCATCCATCCCTTTCTCCATCCATCCCTCTCTCCATCCATCCATCCCTCTCTCCATCCATCCATCCCTCTCTCCATCCATCCATCCCTCTCTCCATCCATCCATCCCTCTCTCCATCCATCCATCCCTCTCTCCATCCATCCAACCCTCTCTCCATCCATCCAACCCTCTCTCCATCCATCCAACCCTCTCTCCATCCATCCAACCTTCTCTCCATCCATCCAACCCTCTCTCCATCCATCCAACCCTCTCTCCATCCATCCAACCCTCTCTCCATCCATCCAACCCTCTCTCCATCCATCCAACCCTCTCTCCATCCATCCAACCCTCTCTCCATCCATCCAACCCTCTATCCATCCAACCCTCTATCCATCCAACCCTCTCTCCATCCATCCAACCCTCTCTCCATCCATTCAACCCTCTCTCCATCCATCCAACCCTCTCTCCATCCATCCAACCCTCTCTCCATCCATCCAACCCTATCTCCATCCATCCAACCCTATCTCCATCCATCCAACCCTCTCTCCATCCATCCAACCCTCTCTCCCATCCATCCAACCCTCTCTCCCATCCATCCAACCCTCTCTCCCATCCATCCACCCCTCTCTCCATCCATCCAACCCTCTCCCCATCCATCCAACCCTCTCTCCATTCCATCCATCCATCCATCTCTCCATCCATCCCTCTCTCCAACCAGCCATCCCTTTCTCCATCCATCCATCTCCCCATCCATCCATCTCTCCATCCATCCAGCCATCTCTCCATCCATCCATCTCTCCATCCATCCATCCCTCTCTCCATCCCATCCATCCATCTCTCCATCCATCTCTCTCTCCATCCAGCCATCCCTCTCTCCATCCATCCATCTCTCCATCCATCCATCCCTCCATCCATCCATCCATCTCTCCATCCATCCATCTCTTCATCCATCCATCCATCTCTCCATCCATCCATCCATCTCTCCATCCATCCATCCATCCATCTCTCCATCCATCCCTCTCGATCCATCCAACCCTCTCTCCATCCATCCATCCCGCTCTCCATCCATCCCTCTCTCCATCCATCCCTCTCTCCATCCATCCATCCATCCATCCATCCCTCTCTCCATCCATCCCTCTCTCCATCCATCCCTCTCTCCATCCATCCCTCTCTCCATCCATCCCTCTCTCCATCCATCCCTCTCTCCATCCATCCCTCTCTCCATCCATCCCTCTCTCCATCCATCCCTCTCTCCATCCAACCCTCTCTCCATCCAACCCTCTCTCCATCCAACCCTCTCTCCATCCAACCCTCTCTCCATCCAACCCTCTCTCCATCCAACCCTCTCTCCATCCAACCCTCTCTCCATCCAACCCTCTCTCCATCCATCCCTCTCTCCATCCATCCCTCGCTCTCTTCATCCATCTCACCATCCATCCCACTCTCAATCCATCCCTCTCCATCCATCCATCAGTCCCTCTCTCCATCCATCAGTCCCTCTCTCCATCCATCAGTCCCTCTCTCCATCCATCCCTCTCTCCTGCCATCCATCCATCGCTCTCTTGATCCATCTCACCATCCATCCCACTCTCAATCCATCCCTCTCTCCATCCATTCATCTCTCCATCCATCCATTCATACCTCTCTCCATCCATCCATCCCTCTCTCCATCCATCCCTCTCTCCATCCATCCATCCCTCTCTCCATCCATCCATCCCTCTCTCCATCCATCCATCCCTCTCTCCATCCATCCCTCTCTCCATCCATCCCTCTCTCCATCCATCCATCCCTCTCTCCATCCATGCCTCTCTCCATCCATCCATCCCTCTCTCCATCCATCCCTCTCTCCATCCATCCATCCATCCATCCATCCAACCCTCTCTCCATCCATCCAACCCTCTCTCCATCCATCCAACCCTCTCTCCATCCATCCAACCCTCTCTCCCTCCATCCAACCCTCTCCCCATCCATCCAACCCTCTCTCCATCCCATCCATCCATCTCTCCATCCATCCATCCCTCTCTCTCCATCCATCCCTCTCTCTCCATCCATCCCTCTCTCTCCATCCATCCAACCTTCTCTCCATCCATCCATCCCTCTCTCCTTCCCATCCATCCATCTCTCCATCCATCCCTCTCTCCATCCATCCCTCTCTCCATCCATCCCTCTCTCCATCCATCCCTCTCTCCATCCATCCATCTCTCCATCCATCCATCTCTCCATCCATCCATCTCTCCATCCCTCTCTCCATCCATCCCTCTCGATCCATCCAACCCTCTCTCCATCCATCCATCTCTCTCTCCATCCATCCATCCCTCTCTCCATCCATCCATCCCTCTCTCCGTCCATCCCTCTCTCCATCCATCCCTCTCTCCATCCATCCCTCTCTCCATCCATCCCTCTCTCCATCCATCCCTCTCTCCATCCATCCATCTCCCCATCCATCCATCTCTCCATCCATCCAGCCATCTCTCCATCCATCCATCTCTCCATCCATCCATCCCTCTCTCCATCCCATCCATCCATCTCTCCATCCATCCCTCTCTCCATCCAGCCATCCCTCTCTCCATGCATCCATCTCTCCATCCATCCATCCATCTCTCCATCCATCCATCCATCTCTCCATCCATCCATCCATCTCTCCATCCATCCATCCATCTCTCCATCCATCCATCTCTCCATCCATCCATCTCTCCATCCATCCATCTCTCCATCCATCCATCTCTCCATCCAACCCTCTCTCCATCCATCCATCCCGCTCTCCATCCATCCCTCTCTCCATCCATCCCTCTCGATCCATCCAACCCTCTCTCCATCCATCCATCTCTCTCTCCATCCATCCATCCCTCTCTCCATCCATCCATCCCTCTCTCAATCCATCCCTCTCTCCATCCATTCATCTCTCCATCCATCCATTCATACCTCTCTCCATCCATCCATCCCTCTCCATCCATCCCTCTCTCCATCCATCCATCCCTCTCTCCGTCCATCCATCCCTCTCTCCGTCCATCCATCCCTCTCTCCGTCCATCCATCCCTCTCTCCGTCCATCCATCCCTCTCTCCGTCCATCCATCCCTCTCTCCGTCCATCCATCCCTCTCTCCGTCCATCCATCCCTCTCTCCGTCCATCCATCCCTCTCTCCGTCCATCCATCCCTCTCTCCGTCCATCCATCCCTCTCTCCGTCCATCCATCCCTCTCTCCATCCATCCCTCTTTCCATCCATCCCTCTTTCCATCCATCCCTCTCTCCATCCATCCCTCTCTCCATCCATCCCTCTCTCCATCCATCCCTCTCTCCTGCCATCCATCCATCGCTCTCTTCATCCATCTCACCATCCATCCCACTCTCAATCCATCCCTCTCTCCATCCATTCATCTCTCCATCCATCCATCCCTCTCTCCATCCATCCATCCCTCTCTCCATCCATCCATCCCTCTCTCCATCCATCCATCCCTCTCTCCATCCATCCATCCCTCTCTCCATCCATCCATACCTCTCTCCATTCATCCAACCCTCTCTCCATCCATCCAACCCTCTCTTCATCCATCCAACCCTCTCTCCATCCATCCAACCCTCTCTCCATCCATCCAACCTTCTCTCCATCCATCCAACCCTCTCTCCATCCATCCAACCCTCTCTCCATCCATCCAACCCTCTCTCCATCCATCCAACCCTCTCTCCATCCATCCAACCCTCTCTCCATCCATCCAACCCTCTCTCCATCCATCCAACCCTCTCTCCATCCATCCAACCCTCTATCCATCCATCCAACCCTCTCTCCATCCATCCAACCCTCTCTCCATCCATTCAACCCTCTCTCCATCCATCCAACCCTCTCTCCATCCATCCAACCCTCTCTCCATCCATCCAACCCTCTCACCCATCCATCCAACCCTCTCTCCCATCCATCCACCCCTCTTTCCATCCATCCAACCCTCTCCCCATCCATCCAACCCTCTCTCCATCCCTTCTATCCATCCATCTCTCCATCCATCCCTCTCTCCATCCAGCCATCCCTCTCTCCATCCATCCATCTCCCCATCCATCCATCTCTCCATCCATCCAGCCATCTCTCCATCCATCCATCTCTCCATCCATCCATCCCTCTCTCCATCCCATCCATCCATCTCTCCATCCATCCCTCTCTCCATCCAGCCATCCCTCTCTCCATCCAGCCATCCCTCTCTCCATGCATCCATCTCTCCATCCATCCATCCATCTCTCCATCCATCCATCCATCTCTCCATCCATCCATCCATCTCTCCATCCATCCATCCATCTCTCCATCCATCCATCTCTCCATCCATCCATCTCTCCATCCATCCATCTCTCCATCCAACCCTCTCTCCATCCATCCATCCCGCTCTCCATCCATCCCTCTCTCCATCCATCCCTCTCTCCATCCATCCCTCTCTCCATCCATCCCTCTCTCCATCCATCCCTCTCTCCATCCATCCCTCTCTCCATCCATCCCTCTCTCCATCCATCCCTCTCTCCATCCATCCCTCTCTCCATCCATCCCTCTCTCCATCCAACCCTCTCTCCATCCAACCCTCTCTCCATCCAACCCTCTCTCCATCCAACCCTCTCTCCATCCAACCCTCTCTCCATCCAACCCTCTCTCCATCCAACCCTCTCTCCATCCAACCCTCTCTCCATCCATCCAACCCTCTCTCCATCCATCCAACCCTCTCTCCATCCATCCAACCCTCTCTCCATCCATCCAACCCTCTCTCCCATCCATCCAACCCTCTCTCCCATCCATCCAACCCTCTCTCCCATCCATCCAACCCTCTCCCCATCCCTCCATCCATTCCTCTCTCCATCCATCCATGCATCTCAACATAGATCCCTCTCTCTCCATACATCCCTCTCTCTCCATCCATACATCTCTCCACCCATCCCTCTCTCCATCCATCTCTCCATCCATCCCTCTCTCCATCCA
The DNA here is from genome assembly GCF_048569485.1 of Anomaloglossus baeobatrachus. Classification (NCBI taxonomy): domain Eukaryota; kingdom Metazoa; phylum Chordata; class Amphibia; order Anura; family Aromobatidae; genus Anomaloglossus; species Anomaloglossus baeobatrachus. The sequence goes on along the minus strand of NC_134354.1, from coordinate 481,708,406 downwards.
TCCATCCCTCTCTCCATCCATCCATCCATCTCTCCATCCATCCATCCATCTCTCCATCCATCCATCTCTCCATCCATCCATCTCTCCATCCATCCATCTCTCCATCCATCCATCTCTCCATCCAACCCTCTCTCCATCCATCCATCCCGCTCTCCATCCATCCCTCTCTCCATCCATCCCTCTCGATCCATCCAACCCTCTCTCCATCCATCCATCTCTCTCTCCATCCATCCATCCCTCTCTCCATCCATCCATCCCTCTCTCAATCCATCCCTCTCTCCATCCATTCATCTCTCCATCCATCCATTCATACCTCTCTCCATCCATCCATCCCTCTCCATCCATCCCTCTCTCCATCCATCCATCCCTCTCTCCGTCCATCCATCCCTCTCTCCGTCCATCCATCCCTCTCTCCGTCCATCCATCCCTCTCTCCGTCCATCCATCCCTCTCTCCGTCCATCCATCCCTCTCTCCGTCCATCCATCCCTCTCTCCGTCCATCCATCCCTCTCTCCGTCCATCCATCCCTCTCTCCGTCCATCCATCCCTCTCTCCGTCCATCCATCCCTCTCTCCGTCCATCCATCCCTCTCTCCATCCATCCCTCTTTCCATCCATCCCTCTTTCCATCCATCCCTCTCTCCATCCATCCCTCTCTCCATCCATCCCTCTCTCCATCCATCCCTCTCTCCTGCCATCCATCCATCGCTCTCTTCATCCATCTCACCATCCATCCCACTCTCAATCCATCCCTCTCTCCATCCATTCATCTCTCCATCCATCCATCCCTCTCTCCATCCATCCATCCCTCTCTCCATCCATCCATCCCTCTCTCGATCCATCCAACCCTCTCTCCATCCATCCATCTCTCTCTCCATCCATCCATCCCTCTCTCCATCCATCCATCCCTCTCTCCGTCCATCCCTCTCTCCATCCATCCCTCTCTCCATCCATCCCTCTCTCCATCCATCCCTCTCTCCATCCATCCCTCTCTCCATCCATCCATCTCCCCATCCATCCATCTCTCCATCCATCCAGCCATCTCTCCATCCATCCATCTCTCCATCCATCCATCCCTCTCTCCATCCCATCCATCCATCTCTCCATCCATCCCTCTCTCCATCCAGCCATCCCTCTCTCCATGCATCCATCTCTCCATCCATCCATCCATCTCTCCATCCATCCATCCATCTCTCCATCCATCCATCCATCTCTCCATCCATCCATCCATCTCTCCATCCATCCATCTCTCCATCCATCCATCTCTCCATCCATCCATCTCTCCATCCATCCATCTCTCCATCCAACCCTCTCTCCATCCATCCATCCCGCTCTCCATCCATCCCTCTCTCCATCCATCCCTCTCGATCCATCCAACCCTCTCTCCATCCATCCATCTCTCTCTCCATCCATCCATCCCTCTCTCCATCCATCCATCCCTCTCTCAATCCATCCCTCTCTCCATCCATTCATCTCTCCATCCATCCATTCATACCTCTCTCCATCCATCCATCCCTCTCCATCCATCCCTCTCTCCATCCATCCATCCCTCTCTCCGTCCATCCATCCCTCTCTCCGTCCATCCATCCCTCTCTCCGTCCATCCATCCCTCTCTCCGTCCATCCATCCCTCTCTCCGTCCATCCATCCCTCTCTCCGTCCATCCATCCCTCTCTCCGTCCATCCATCCCTCTCTCCGTCCATCCATCCCTCTCTCCGTCCATCCATCCCTCTCTCCGTCCATCCATCCCTCTCTCCGTCCATCCATCCCTCTCTCCATCCATCCCTCTTTCCATCCATCCCTCTTTCCATCCATCCCTCTCTCCATCCATCCCTCTCTCCATCCATCCCTCTCTCCATCCATCCCTCTCTCCTGCCATCCATCCATCGCTCTCTTCATCCATCTCACCATCCATCCCACTCTCAATCCATCCCTCTCTCCATCCATTCATCTCTCCATCCATCCATCCCTCTCTCCATCCATCCATCCCTCTCTCCATCCATCCATCCCTCTCTCCATCCATCCATCCCTCTCTCCATCCATCCATCCCTCTCTCCATCCATCCATACCTCTCTCCATTCATCCAACCCTCTCTCCATCCATCCAACCCTCTCTTCATCCATCCAACCCTCTCTCCATCCATCCAACCCTCTCTCCATCCATCCAACCTTCTCTCCATCCATCCAACCCTCTCTCCATCCATCCAACCCTCTCTCCATCCATCCAACCCTCTCTCCATCCATCCAACCCTCTCTCCATCCATCCAACCCTCTCTCCATCCATCCAACCCTCTCTCCATCCATCCAACCCTCTCTCCATCCATCCAACCCTCTATCCATCCATCCAACCCTCTCTCCATCCATCCAACCCTCTCTCCATCCATTCAACCCTCTCTCCATCCATCCAACCCTCTCTCCATCCATCCAACCCTCTCTCCATCCATCCAACCCTCTCACCCATCCATCCAACCCTCTCTCCCATCCATCCACCCCTCTTTCCATCCATCCAACCCTCTCCCCATCCATCCAACCCTCTCTCCATCCCTTCTATCCATCCATCTCTCCATCCATCCCTCTCTCCATCCAGCCATCCCTCTCTCCATCCATCCATCTCCCCATCCATCCATCTCTCCATCCATCCAGCCATCTCTCCATCCATCCATCTCTCCATCCATCCATCCCTCTCTCCATCCCATCCATCCATCTCTCCATCCATCCCTCTCTCCATCCAGCCATCCCTCTCTCCATCCAGCCATCCCTCTCTCCATGCATCCATCTCTCCATCCATCCATCCATCTCTCCATCCATCCATCCATCTCTCCATCCATCCATCCATCTCTCCATCCATCCATCCATCTCTCCATCCATCCATCTCTCCATCCATCCATCTCTCCATCCATCCATCTCTCCATCCAACCCTCTCTCCATCCATCCATCCCGCTCTCCATCCATCCCTCTCTCCATCCATCCCTCTCTCCATCCATCCCTCTCTCCATCCATCCCTCTCTCCATCCATCCCTCTCTCCATCCATCCCTCTCTCCATCCATCCCTCTCTCCATCCATCCCTCTCTCCATCCATCCCTCTCTCCATCCATCCCTCTCTCCATCCAACCCTCTCTCCATCCAACCCTCTCTCCATCCAACCCTCTCTCCATCCAACCCTCTCTCCATCCAACCCTCTCTCCATCCAACCCTCTCTCCATCCAACCCTCTCTCCATCCAACCCTCTCTCCATCCATCCAACCCTCTCTCCATCCATCCAACCCTCTCTCCATCCATCCAACCCTCTCTCCATCCATCCAACCCTCTCTCCCATCCATCCAACCCTCTCTCCCATCCATCCAACCCTCTCTCCCATCCATCCAACCCTCTCCCCATCCCTCCATCCATTCCTCTCTCCATCCATCCATGCATCTCAACATAGATCCCTCTCTCTCCATACATCCCTCTCTCTCCATCCATACATCTCTCCACCCATCCCTCTCTCCATCCATCTCTCCATCCATCCCTCTCTCCATCCATCCATCCCTCTCTCCATCCATCCATCCATCTCTCCATCCATCCATCCATCTCTCCATCCATCCATCTCTCCATCCATCCATCTCTCCATCCATCCATCTCTCCATCCATCCATCTCTCCATCCAACCCTCTCTCCATCCATCCATCCCGCTCTCCATCCATCCCTCTCTCCATCCATCCCTCTCGATCCATCCAACCCTCTCTCCATCCATCCATCTCTCTCTCCATCCATCCATCCCTCTCTCCATCCATCCATCCCTCTCTCAATCCATCCCTCTCTCCATCCATTCATCTCTCCATCCATCCATTCATACCTCTCTCCATCCATCCATCCCTCTCCATCCATCCCTCTCTCCATCCATCCATCCCTCTCTCCGTCCATCCATCCCTCTCTCCGTCCATCCATCCCTCTCTCCGTCCATCCATCCCTCTCTCCGTCCATCCATCCCTCTCTCCGTCCATCCATCCCTCTCTCCGTCCATCCATCCCTCTCTCCGTCCATCCATCCCTCTCTCCGTCCATCCATCCCTCTCTCCGTCCATCCATCCCTCTCTCCGTCCATCCATCCCTCTCTCCGTCCATCCATCCCTCTCTCCATCCATCCCTCTTTCCATCCATCCCTCTTTCCATCCATCCCTCTCTCCATCCATCCCTCTCTCCATCCATCCCTCTCTCCATCCATCCCTCTCTCCTGCCATCCATCCATCGCTCTCTTCATCCATCTCACCATCCATCCCACTCTCAATCCATCCCTCTCTCCATCCATTCATCTCTCCATCCATCCATCCCTCTCTCCATCCATCCATCCCTCTCTCCATCCATCCATCCCTCTCTCCATCCATCCATCCCTCTCTCCATCCATCCATCCCTCTCTCCATCCATCCATACCTCTCTCCATTCATCCAACCCTCTCTCCATCCATCCAACCCTCTCTTCATCCATCCAACCCTCTCTCCATCCATCCAACCCTCTCTCCATCCATCCAACCTTCTCTCCATCCATCCAACCCTCTCTCCATCCATCCAACCCTCTCTCCATCCATCCAACCCTCTCTCCATCCATCCAACCCTCTCTCCATCCATCCAACCCTCTCTCCATCCATCCAACCCTCTCTCCATCCATCCAACCCTCTCTCCATCCATCCAACCCTCTATCCATCCATCCAACCCTCTCTCCATCCATCCAACCCTCTCTCCATCCATTCAACCCTCTCTCCATCCATCCAACCCTCTCTCCATCCATCCAACCCTCTCTCCATCCATCCAACCCTCTCACCCATCCATCCAACCCTCTCTCCCATCCATCCACCCCTCTTTCCATCCATCCAACCCTCTCCCCATCCATCCAACCCTCTCTCCATCCCTTCTATCCATCCATCTCTCCATCCATCCCTCTCTCCATCCAGCCATCCCTCTCTCCATCCATCCATCTCCCCATCCATCCATCTCTCCATCCATCCAGCCATCTCTCCATCCATCCATCTCTCCATCCATCCATCCCTCTCTCCATCCCATCCATCCATCTCTCCATCCATCCCTCTCTCCATCCAGCCATCCCTCTCTCCATCCAGCCATCCCTCTCTCCATGCATCCATCTCTCCATCCATCCATCCATCTCTCCATCCATCCATCCATCTCTCCATCCATCCATCCATCTCTCCATCCATCCATCCATCTCTCCATCCATCCATCTCTCCATCCATCCATCTCTCCATCCATCCATCTCTCCATCCAACCCTCTCTCCATCCATCCATCCCGCTCTCCATCCATCCCTCTCTCCATCCATCCCTCTCTCCATCCATCCCTCTCTCCATCCATCCCTCTCTCCATCCATCCCTCTCTCCATCCATCCCTCTCTCCATCCATCCCTCTCTCCATCCATCCCTCTCTCCATCCATCCCTCTCTCCATCCATCCCTCTCTCCATCCAACCCTCTCTCCATCCAACCCTCTCTCCATCCAACCCTCTCTCCATCCAACCCTCTCTCCATCCAACCCTCTCTCCATCCAACCCTCTCTCCATCCAACCCTCTCTCCATCCAACCCTCTCTCCATCCATCCAACCCTCTCTCCATCCATCCAACCCTCTCTCCATCCATCCAACCCTCTCTCCATCCATCCAACCCTCTCTCCCATCCATCCAACCCTCTCTCCCATCCATCCAACCCTCTCTCCCATCCATCCAACCCTCTCCCCATCCCTCCATCCATTCCTCTCTCCATCCATCCATGCATCTCAACATAGATCCCTCTCTCTCCATACATCCCTCTCTCTCCATCCATACATCTCTCCACCCATCCCTCTCTCCATCCATCTCTCCATCCATCCCTCTCTCCATCCATCCATCCCTCTCTCCATCCATCCCTCTCCATCCATCCATCCCTCTCTCCATCCATCCCTCTCTCCATCCATCCCTCTCTCCATCCATCCCTCTCTCCATCCATCCCTCTCTCCATCCATCCCTCTCTCCATCCATCCCTCTCTCCATCCATCCCTCTCTCCATCCATCCCTCTCTAAATCCATCCCTCTCTAAATCCATCCCTCTCTAAATCCATCCCTCTCTCCATCCATCCCTCTCTCCTGCCATCCATCCATCGCTCTCTTCATCCATCTCACCATCCATCCCACTCTCAATCCATCCCTCTCTCCATCCATCCATTCATCCCTCTCTCCATCCATCCATCTCTCCATCCATCTCTCCGTCCATCCATCCATCTCTCCATCCATCCCTCTCTCCATCCAGCCATCCCTCTCTCCATCCATCCCTCTCCCCATCCATCCCTCTCTCCGTCCATCCATCCATCTCTCCGTCCATCCATCCATCTCTCCATCCATCCATCCATCTCTCCATCCATCCCTCTCCATCATCCAACCCTCTCTCCATCCATCCATCCCTCTTTCCATCCATCCATCCCTCTCTCCATCCATCCATCCCTCTCTCCATCCATCCATCCCTCTCTCCATCCATCCATCCCTCTCTCCATCCATCCATCCCTCTCTCCATCCATCCATCCCTCCCTCCATCCATCCCTCCCTCCATCCATCCCTCTCTCCATCCATCCCTCTCTCCATCCAACCCTCTCTCCATCCAACCCTCTCTCCATCCAACCCTCTCTCCATCCAACCCTCTCTCCATCCAACCCTCTCTCCATCCAACCCTCTCTCCATCCCTCTCTCCATCCAACCCTCTCTCCATCCATCCCTCTCTCCATCCATCCCTCTCTCCTGCCATCCATCCATCGCTCTCTTCATCCATCTCACCATCCATCCCACTCTCAATCCATTAATCTCTCCATCCATCCATTCATCCCTCTCTCCATCCATCCATCCCTCTCTCCATCCATCCATCCCTCTCTCCATCCATCCAACCCTCTCTCCATCCATCCAACCCTCTCTCCATCCATCCAACCCTCTCTCCATCCATCCAACCCTCTCTCCATCCATCCAACCCTCTCTCCATCCATCCAACCCTCTCTCCATCCATCCAACCCTTTCTCCCATCCATCCAACCCTCTCTCCCATCCATCCCTCTCCCCATCCATCCATGCATCCATCCCTTTCTCCATCCATCCATGCATCTCAACATCCATCCCTCTCTCTCCATCCATCCCTCTCTCTCCATCCATCCCTCTCTCTCCAACCATCCGTCCCTCTCTCCAACCATCCGTCCCTCTCTCCAACCATCCGTCCCTCTCTCCAACCATCCGTCCCTCTCTCCAACCATCCGTCCCTCTCTCCAACCATCCGTCCCTCTCTCCAACCATCCGTCCCTCTCTCCAACCATCCGTCCCTCTCTCCAACCATCCGTCCCTCTCTCCATCCATCCGTCCCTCTCTCCATCCATCCGTCCCTCTCTCCATCCATCCATCCCTCTCTCCATCCATCCATCCCTCCCTCCATCCATCCCTCCCTCCATCCATCCCTCTCTCCATCCATCCCTCTCTCCATCCATCCCTCTCTCCATCCAACCCTCTCTCCATCCAACCCTCTCTCCATCCAACCCTCTCTCCATCCAACCCTCTCTCCATCCAACCCTCTCTCCATCCAACCCTCTCTCCATCCAACCCTCTCTCCATCCATCCCTCTCTCCATCCATCCCTCTCTCCATCCATCCCTCTCTCCATCCAACCCTCTCTCCATCCATCCCTCTCTCCTGCCATCCATCCATCGCTCTCTTCATCCATCTCACCATCCATCCCACTCTCAATCCATTAATCTCTCCATCCATCCATTCATCCCTCTCTCCATCCATCCATCCCTCTCTCCATCCATCCATCCCTCTCTCCATCCATCCAACCCTCTCTCCATCCATCCAACCCTCTCTCCATCCATCCAACCCTCTCTCCATCCATCCAACCCTCTCTCCATCCATCCAACCCTCTCTCCATCCATCCAACCCTCTCTCCATCCATCCAACCCTTTCTCCCATCCATCCAACCCTCTCTCCCATCCATCCCTCTCCCCATCCATCCATGCATCCATCCCTTTCTCCATCCATCCATGCATCTCAACATCCATCCCTCTCTCTCCATCCATCCCTCTCTCTCCATCCATCCCTCTCTCTCCATCCATCCCTCTCTCTCCAACCATCCGTCCCTCTCTCCAACCATCCGTCCCTCTCTCCAACCATCCGTCCCTCTCTCCAACCATCCGTCCCTCTCTCCAACCATCCGTCCCTCTCTCCAACCATCCGTCCCTCTCTCCAACCATCCGTCCCTCTCTCCAACCATCCGTCCCTCTCTCCAACCATCCGTCCCTCTCTCCAACCATCCGTCCCTATCTCCAACCATCCGTCCCTCTCTCCATCCAGCCGTCCCTCTCTCCATCCAGCCATCCCTCTCTCCATCCAGCCATCCCTCTCTCCATCCAGCCATCCCTCTCTCCATCCAGCCATCCCTCTCTCCATCCAGCCATCCCTCTATCCATCCAGCCATCCCTCTATCCATCCAGCCATCCCTCTATCCATCCAGCCATCCCTCTATCCATCCAGCCATCCCTCTATCCATCCAGCCATCCCTCTATCTATCCATCCATCCCTCTCCATCCATGCATCCATCCCTCTCCATCCATCCATCCATCGCTCTCTCCATCCATCGTCTTTCCATCCATTCCTCTCTCCATCCATCCATACCGCTCTCCATCCATCCATCCCACTTCTCTATCCATCCATTTCTCCATCCATCCATTCCTCTCTCCATCCATCGCTCTCTCCATCCATCCAAACATCCATACCTCTCTCCATCCATCCCTCTCTCCATCCATCCCTCAGTCCATCCATCCATTCATCCCTCTCTCCATCCATCCCCCTCTCCATCCATCCCCCTCTCCATCCATCCATCCATCCCTCTCCATGCATTCATCCCTCTCTCCATCCATCCATCTTTCCATCCCTCCCTCTCTCCATCCATCCACCCATCCCTCTCTCCATCCATTTATCCAATCCCTTTCTCCATCCATCCATCCCTCTCTCCAACCATCCATCCCACTCTCTATCCATCACTCTCCATCCATCCATCCATCCTTCCCTCCATACATCCATCTATCCCTCAATCCATCCATCTATCCCTCAATCCATCCATCCAACTCTCCAACCATCCCTCTCTCCATATATTTCTCTCCATCCATCCATCCATCCATCCCTCTCTCCATCAATCCATCCATCCCTTTCTCCATCCATTCCTCTCTCCATCCATCTATCAACACCTCTCCATCCATCCATCTATCCACCCCTCTCTCCATCCATTCCCATCTCCATCCATCCATTGCTCTCTCCATCCATACATCCATCCCTCTCTCTCTCCAACCATTCGTCCCTCTCTCCAACCATCCGTCCCTCTCTCCAACCATCCGTCCCTCTCTCCAACCATCCGTCCCTCTCTCCAACCATCCGTCCCTCTCTCCAACCATCCGTCCCTCTCTCCAACCATCCGTCCCTCTCTCCAACCATCCGTCCCTCTCTCCAACCATCCGTCCCTCTCTCCAACCATCCGTCCCTCTCTCCATCCAACCATCCAGCCTTCTCTCCATCCAATCATCCATCACTCTCTCCATCCCTTCCTCTCTCCATCCCTTCCTCTCTCCATCTCTACATCCACAACTCTCTCCATCTCTACATCCATCCATCCATCCATCCCTCCATCCATCCCTCTCTCCATCCATTCAACCATCCATCCATTCAACTATCCATCCATCTCTCCATGCATTGCTCTCTCCATGCATCCCCCTCAATCAATCCATCCCTCTCTCCATCCATCCATCCCTCTCTCCATCCATCCACCTCTATCCATCCATCCACCTCTATCCATCCATCCACTTCTATCCATCCATCCACCTCTATCCATCCATCCACCTCTATCCATCCATCCACCTCTATCCATCCATCCACCTCTATCCATCCATCCACCTCTATCCATCCATCCACCTCTATCCATCCATCCACCTCTATCCATCCATCCACCTCTATCCATCCATCCACCTCTATCCATCCATCCACCTCTATCCATCCATCCACCTCTATCCATCCATCCATCTTTGCATCCATCCCAATCTCCATCCATCCCTCTCTGCATCCATTAAACCATCCATCCCTCTCTCCATCCAATAAACCATCCATCCCTCTCTCCATCCATCCCTTTATCGATCCATCCCTCTCTCCATCCATCCATCCGTCTCTCCACCCATCCCTCTCTCCATCCATCCAACCACCCATCCATCGCTCTCTCCATGCATCCCTCTCTCCATGCATCCCTCTCTCCATGCATCCCTCTCTCCATGCATCCCTCTCTCCATGCATCCCTCTCTCCATGCATCCCTCTCTCCATGCATCCCTCTCTCCATGCATCCCTCTCTCCATGCATCCCTCTCTCCATGCATCCCTCTCCATACATCCCTCTCTCCATACATCCCTCTCTCCATACATCCCTCTCTCCATACATCCCTCTCTCCATACATCCCTCCCTCAATCCCTCCCTCCCTCAATCCCTCCCTCCCTCAATCCCTCCCTCCCTCAATCCATCCCTCCCTCAATCCATCCCTCCCTCAATCCATCCCTCCCTCAATCCATCCTCCCTCAATCCATCCCTCCCTCAATCCAACCCTCCCTCAATCCATCCCTCCCTCAATCCATCCCTCCCTCAATCCATCCCTCCTCAATCCATCCATCCAACCCTCTCTCCATCCATCCAACCCTCTCTCCATCCATCCAACCCTCTCTCCATCCATCCAACCCTCTCTCCATCCATCCAACCCTCTCTCCATCCATCCAACCCTCTCTCCATCCATCCAACCTCTCTCCATCCATCCAACCCTCTCTCCATCCATCCAACCCTCTCTCCATCCATCCATCCATCTCTCCATCCATCCATCCATCTCTCCATCCATCCATCCATCTCTCATCCATCCATCTCTCCATCCCTCTCTCCATCCATCCCTCTCGATCCATCCAACCCTCTCTCCATCCAGCCATCCCTCTCTCCATCCATCTCTCCATCCATCCATCCATCTCTCCATCCATCCATCCCTCTCTCCATGCCATCCATCCATCCATCTCTCCATCCATCCCTCTCTCCATCCAGCCATCCCTCTCTCCATCCATCCATCTCTCTATCCATCTCTCCATCCATCTCTCCATCCATCCATCCATCTCTCCATCTCTCCATCCATCCATCTCTCCATCCCTCTCTCCATCCAACCCTCTCTCCATCCATCCATCCCTCTCTCCATCCATCCATCCATCCCTCTCTCCATCCATCCATCCATCCCTCTCTCCATCCATCCATCCCTCTCTCCATCCATCCCTCTCTCTCCATCCATCCCTCTCTCTCCATCCATCCCTCTCTCCATCCATCCATGCATCCATCCCTTTCTCCCTCCATCCATCCATCTCTCCATCCATCCATCTCTCCATCCCTCTCTCCATCCATCCCTCTCGATCCATCCAACCCTCTCTCAATCCATCCATCCCTCTCTCCATCCATCCATCCATCCCTCTCTCCATCCATCCCCTCTCTCCATCCATCCCTCTCTCCATCCATCCCTCTCTCCATCCATCCCTCTCTCCATCCATCCCTCTCTCCATCCATCCCTCTCTCCATCCATCCCTCTCTCCATCCATCCTCTCTCCATCCATCCCTCTCTCCATTCATCCCCCCTCTCTCCATTCATCCCTCCCTCTCTCCATTCATCCCTCCCTCTCTCCATTCATCCTCCCTCTCTCCATTCATCCTTCCCTCTCTCCATTCATCCCTCCCTCTCTCCATTCATCCCTCCCTCTCTCCATCCATCTCTCCATCCATCCCTCTCTCCATCCATCCCTCTCTCCACCCATCTCTCTCCATCCATCCCTCTCTCTCCATCCATCCCTCTCTCTCCAACCATCCCTCTCTCTCCATCCATCCCTCTCTCTCCATCCATCCCTCTCTCTCCATCCCTCCTCTCCATCCATCCCTCTCTCTCCATCCCTCTCTCCATCCATCCCTCTCTCTCTCCATTCATCATCCATCCCTCTCACCATCCATCCATCCCTCTCATCATCCATCCATCCCTCTCACCATCCATCCATCCCTCTCACCATCCATCCATCCCTCTCACCATCCATCCATCCATCTCACCATCCATCCATCTCACCATCCATCCACCCTCTCCATCCATCCAACCCTCTCTCCATCCATCCAACCCTCTCTCCATCCATCCAACCCTCTCTCCATCCATCCAACCCTCTCTCCATCCATCCAACCCTCTCTCCATCCATCCATCCATCTCTCCATCCATCCATCTCTCCATCCATCCCTCTCGATCCATCCAACCCTCTCTCCATCCAGCCATCCCTCTCTCCATCCATCCATCTCCCCATCCATCCATCTCTCCATCCATCCATCCATCTCTCCATCCATCCATCCCTCTCTCCATGCCATCCATCCATCCATCTCTCCATCCATCCCTCACTCCATCCAGCCATCCCTCTCTCCATCCATCCATCTCTCTATCCATCTCTCCATCCATCCCTCTCTCCATCCATCTCTCCATCCATCCATCCATCTCTCCATCCATCCATCCACCCTCCATCCATCCATCTCTCCATCCCTCTCTCCATCCAACCCTCTCTCCATCCATCCATCCCTCTCTCCATCCATCCATCCATCCATCCCTCTCTCCATCCATCCATCCCTCTCTCCATCCATCCCTCTCTCCATCCATCCCTCTCTCCATCCATCCCTCTCTCCATCCATCCATGCATCCATCCCTTTCTCCCTCCATCCATCCATCTCTCCATCCATCCATCTCTCCATCCCTCTCGATCCATCCAACCCTCTCTCAATCCATCCATCCCTCTCTCCATCCATCCATCCATCCCTCTCTCCATCCATCCCCTCTCTCCATCCATCCCTCTCTCCATCCATCCCTCTCTCCATCCATCCCTCTCTCCATCCATCCCTCTCTCCATTCACCCTCTCTCCATTCATCCTCTCTCCATTCACCCCCCCTCTCTCCATCATCCCTCCCTCTCTCCATTCATCCCTCCCTCTCCATTCATCCCTCCCTCCATTCATCCTCCCTCTCTCCATTCATCCTTCCCTCTCTCCATTCATCCCTCCCTCTCTCCATTCATCCCTCCCTCTCTCCATCCATCTCTCCATCCATCCCTCTCTCCATCCATCCCTCTCTCCACCCATCTCTCTCCATCCACCTCTCTCTCCATCCATCCTCTCTCCATCCATCCCTCTCTCTCCATCCATCCCTCTCTCATCCATCCATCCCTCTCTCTCCATCCATCCCTCTCTCTCCATCCCTCTCTCCATCCATCCCTCTCTCTCACCATCCATCCATCTCACCATCCATCCATCCCTCTCACCATCCATCCATCCCTCTCACCATCCATCCATCCATCCATCCCTCTCTCTCCATCCATCCATCCCTCTCTCCATCCATCCATCCCTCTCTCCATCCATCCATCCATCCCTTCTCCATCCATCCATCCCTTTCTCCATCCATCCATCCCTTTCTCCATCCATCCATCCCTTCTCCATCCATCCATCCTCTCACCATCCATCCATCCAATCCTCTCACCATCCACCATCCAATCCCTCTCTCCATCCATCCACCCATCCATCCCACTCTCCATCCATCCCACTCTCCATCCATCCCACTCTCCATCCATCCCACTCTCCATCCATCCCACTCTCCATCCATCCCACTCTCCATCCATCCCACTCTCCATCCATCCCACTCTCCATCCATCCCACTCTCCATCCATCCCACTCTCCATCCATCCCACTCTCCATCCATCCCACTCTCCATCCATCCCACTCTCCATCCATCCCACTCTACCATCCATCCCACTCTCCATCCATCCCACTCTCCATCCATCCCTCTCTCCATCCATCCCTCTCTCCATCCATCCCTCTCTCCATCCATCCCTCTCTCCATCCATCCCTCTCTCCATCCATCCCTCTCTCCATCCATCCCTCTCTCCATTCATCCCTCTCTCTCTCCATTCATCCCCCCCTCTCTCCAGTCATCCCTCCCTCTCTCCATTCATCCCTCGCTCTCTCCATTCATCCTTCCCTCTCTCCATTCATCCCTCCCTCTCTCCATTCATCCCTCCCTCTCTCCATTCATCCCTCCCTCTCTCCATTCATCCCTCTCTCTCCATCCATCCCTCTCTCTCCATCCATCCCTCTCTCTCCATCCATCCCTCTCTCTCCATCCATCCCTCTCTCTCCCTCCCTCTCTCCCTCCATCCCTCTCTCTCCCTCCATCCCTCTCTCTACCTGCATCCCTCTCTCTACCTGCATCCCTCTCTCTACCTGCATCCCTCTCTCTACCTGCATCCCTCTCTCTACCTGCATCCCTCTCTCTACCTGCATCCCTCTCTCTCCCTCCATCCCTCTCTCCCTCCATCCCTCTCTCCATCCATCCCTCTCTCTCCATCTATCCCTCTCTCTCCATCTATCCACCCATCTCTCCGTCCATCCCTCTCTCCATCCATCCATCCCTCTCTCCATCCATCCAGCCATCCCTCCATCCCTCTCTCTCCATCCATCCAGCCATCCCTCCATCCCTCTCTCTCCATCCATCCATCCCTCTCTCCATCCATCCATCCCTCTCTCCATCCCTCTCTCCAACCATCCATCTCTCCATCCATCCATCTCTCCATCCATCCATCTCTCCATCCATCCATCTCTCCATCCATCCCTGCCTCTCTCCATTCATCCTTCCCTCTCTACATTCATCCCTCCCTCCATTCATCCCTGCCTCCATTCATCCCTCCCTCCATTAATCCCTCCCTCCATTAATCCCTCCCTCTCTCCATCCATCCCTCTCCATCCATCCTTCTCACCATCCATCCATCCATCCTTCTCACCATCCATCCATCCATCCCTCTCACCATCCATCCATCCATCCATCCCTCTCACCATCCATCCATCCCTCTCACCATCCATCCATCCCTCTCACCATCCATCCATCCCTCTCACCATCCATCCATCCATCCCTCTCTCCATCCATCCCTCTCTCCATCCATCCCTCTCTCCATCCATCCCTCTCTCCATCCATCCTCTCTCCATCTATCCACCCATCTCTCCGTCATCCCTCTCTCCATCCATCCATCCCTCTCTCCATCCATCCATCCCTCCTCTCCATCCATCCATCCCTCTCTCCATCCATCCATCCCTCTCTCCATCCATCCATCCCTCTCTCCATCCATCCATCCCTCTCTCCATCCATCCATCCCTCTCTCCATCCATCCATCCCTCCTCCATCCATCCCTCTCTCCATCCCTCTCTCTCCATCCATCCAGCCATCCCTCCATCCAGCCATCCCTCTCCCATCCATCCACCCATCTCTCCGTCCATCCCTCTCTCCATCCCTCTCTCTCCATCCATCCAGCCATCCCTCCATCCAGCCATCCCTCTCTCCATCCATCTCTCCATCCATCCATCCCTCTCTCCATCCATCCATCCCTCTCTCCATCCATCCATCCCTCTCTCCATCCATCCCTCTCTCCATCCATCCATCCCCTCTCCATCCCTCTCTCCATCCATCCATCCCTCTCTCCATCCATCCACCCATCTCTCCATCCATCCCTCCCTCTCTCCATCCATCCATCTCTCCATTCATCCCTCCCGCCATTCATCCCTCCCTCCATTCATCCCTCCCTCCATTCATCCCTCCCTCCATTCATCCCTCCCTCTCTCCATTCAGCCTTCCCTCTCTCCATTCATCCCTCCCTCTCCATTCATCCCTCCACCCATCTCTCCATTCATCTCTCCGTCCTTCCCTCTCTCTCCATATATCTCTCTCCATCCATCCCTCTCCATCCCTCTCTCTCCATCCAGCCATCCCACTCTCCATCCATCCATCCCACTCTCCATCCATCCATCCTCTCTCCATCCATCCATCCCTCTCTCCATCCATCCATCTTTCTCTCCATCCATCCATCCCCTCTCCATCCATCCATCCCTCTCTCCATCCATCCCTCTCTCCATCCATCCATCCTTCTCACCATCCATCCATCCATCTCACCATCCATCCGTCCATCCCTCTCTCCATCCATCTGTCCATCCCTCTCACAAGCCATACATCCATCCCTCTCACCAACCATTCATCCATCCCTCTCACCATCCATCCATCCCTCTCACCATCCATCCATCCATCCCTCTCTCCATTCATCCTTCCCTCTCTCCATTCATCCTCCCTCTCTCCATCCATCACCCATCTCTCCATCACCCATCTCTCCAGCCATCTCTCCAGCCATCCCTCACACTCTCCGTCCATCCCTCACACTCTCCGTCCATCCCTCACACTCTCCGTCCATCCCTCACACTCTCCGTCCATCCCTCACACTCTCCGTCCATCCCTCACACTCTCCGTCCATCCCTCACACTCTCCGTCCATCCCTCACACTCTCCGTCCATCCCTCACACTCTCCGTCCATCCCTCACACTCTCCGTCCATCCCTCACACTCTCCGTCCATCCCTCACACTCTCCGTCCATCCCTCACACTCTCCGTCCATCCCTCACACTCTCCGTCCATCCCTCACACTCTCCGTCCATCCCTCACACTCTCCGTCCATCCCTCACACTCTCCGTCCATCCCTCACACTCTCCGTCCATCCCTCACACTCTCCGTCCATCCCTCACACTCTCCGTCCATCCCTCACACTCTCCGTCCATCCCTCACACTCTCCGTCCATCCCTCACACTCTCCGTCCATCCCTCACACTCTCCGTCCATCCCTCACACTCTCCGTCCATCCCCTCACACTCTCCGTCCATCCCTCACACTCTCCGTCCATCCCTCACACTCTCCGTCCATCCCTCACACTCTCAGTCCATCCCTCACACTCTCAGTCCATCCCTCACACTCTCAGTCCATCCTCACACTCTCAGTCCATCCCTCACACTCTCAGTCCATCCCTCACACTCTCAGTCCATCCCTCACACTCTCAGTCCATCCCTCACACTCTCAGTCCATCCCTCACACTCTCAGTCCATCCCTCACACTCTCAGTCCATCCCTCACACTCTCAGTCCATCCCTCACACTCTCAGTCCCCTCACTCAGTCCATCCTCACACTCTCAGTCCATCCCTCACACTCTCAGTCCATCCCTCACACTCTCCGTCCATCCCTCACACTCTCCGTCCATCATTCCCACTCTCCGTCCATCATTCCCACTCTCCGTCCATCATTCCCACTCTCCGTCCATCATCCCACTCTCCGTCCATCATTCCCACTCTCCGTCCATCATCCCACTCTCGTCCATCATTCCCACTCTCCGTCCATCCCTTCCCACTCTCCGTCCATCATTCCACTCTCCGTCCATCATTCCCACTCTCCGTCCATCCCATCCCACTCTCCGTCATCCCTCCCACTCTCCGTCCATCCCTCCCACTCTCCGTCCATCCCTCCCACTCTCCGTCCATCCCTCCCACTCTCCGTCCATCCTCCCACTCTCCGTCCATCCCTCCCACTCTCCGTCCATCCCTCCCACTCTCCGTCCATCCCTCCCA